>NW_014333289.1:30244-34842 GCF_000341935.2 Cephus cinctus | reverse complement strand
TGACTCACAGGGGACAGTGGTGGGGGTTTGTTGTGACGGCCAGAAGTGGATTATAACTACTCCCGGACCTCCCTGACACCTTCGTATGAGTCTGTGCCAGTACCACCTTCGCCTCCATACTGGCCTGAAGGTCAAAGGGGATAACACCCGTCAGCACCGCCGCCACCCTATGAGTGACCGTACGGTACCCCCTTATAACCCTCACGGTCAGCCGTCTTTGTAAACTTTGCATTTTACTGTGCTCGCGGCGACTGACCACGAGTTTGCCCTCCATAATGGGCGCTCCATAGAGCGCCACCGACCGCACGACCCCCACATAAAGGCGGCGAACTTTTTCCCTGGGGCATCCAAGATTCGGGAGCAGCCGCGCTTGAGCAGCAGTCACCTCCTCCACTCGAGGCCCCCGTCCCTCGAAATGAGCCCCGAAGCCTCAATGGCTGTCCAGGGTAAGACCCAGGTAACTCATGGACTCCCGGATCTCAACCCGGGTCCCCCCAATCCCGATGCACGCCCCAGGTGGCGGTGTGCCACACTGTGGATGATCGTACACCCACATGGCCTTCGTTTTATGCGGCGCCATGCGCAGCTCCAGGGCCCGGATCGCCGCGACGATACAGACTACCCCCAATTCCGCTAATCGGATGGCCCTCCCCCACGTAGTCTCACCGGCAAGGACCAGTGTGTCATCGGCATAACACACCAGCTCTAAGCCAGCAGTCAGGCCGACTCGCAGCACCGCGTCATATGCGAGCGCTCATAGTGTCGGCCCTAACACCCACCCCTGCGGGACTCCGCGCACGACGCTGCTCGTGTGGGTGGCTCCCTCCATATCCCGATATTCGACCGTCCTCTCTTACAGGTAGGCCCCGATCAACCTCCTAATATAGGGGGGCACCCGATGGTATGCCATCGCCCCCTTAATGGCCCTCCAGGGTAGGGTGTTAAAAGCATTCACTGTATCCAAACCAAAAACTATCGCCACCCCTCCCTGGGAAGCCAACTCCCATGTGAGATCCCGGACCCGCTAGACCGCATCCAGCGTGGACCGGCCTCCGCGAAATCCATACTGGCTCGCGGAGAGATCCAACCCCACCTGTGCCACGGACCACTTATTGGAGACACGGCACTCCCGTACTATAAACTGTTAGCACGAGCAGCAACGCCATCTGATCGGTGGGTTATATAACTAACGCGATATATATAGGTTGAGACGTTAAAATCCACGTCAAAAAGTCCCGAGTGTAGAACTAGCGTATTTTAAATACAGGACGCATTACTGTCCCTCGGGAGAGTCTTGAACAGTACGGACCAGAAACTCCAGGGTCCAAGATTATATTATAGTAGCATAAGATTAATTATTTTTGTTCCGTACAACTATTTCGTGCGTTTCGTATCCGGCCATCACCACCATCAATATCTCGTCGAGGGAGTAAAGAGCAGCCACGCCTAGACAGACCATCGGTCACAGCCTCGCTCAAAGGAAGTGCCGCGAAGGGAATGTCACCAGTACCGAAGAGGATGGAAGGCTCTGGAAGCTGTCCAGGCGCGAGGGATCGCTACCCTCCACCACCTATCCGTCCCGACAGGAGTCCGGACGAGAATCAACTCCGGACGAAGTATCCGGACAACCCTAGCCACGGCAACGAGTTGTGACATTTCGAAGAGTCCCGAATCCCGCGAACAGGATCCGTCGCGAGGACTAGGATTAAGAATTAGCTAGCGGAACCGTCCTCTAGAGTATAGAATTGTATCGTTTACAAGGAGGCTTAGGTTATAGACTTTATATCGTTCCGCGTCCTTCTCGTAGGATTAAGTTCATAGAATTTACCGATAAAAATATAGTAAGATGAATTTAAGTCCAATAGCATGTTTTGAAATTAGCGCGAGGGCCTACGATTGGCGAGTACCTTCGACGATGACGATTGGCCCAGGAGGGCCCGGCGGGGACGGGCACACGGGCAAATCCGACGACGACGACGACGACGACGACGACGACGACGACGACGACGACGACGACGACGACGACGACGACGACGACGACGACGACGACGACGACGACGACGACGACGACGACGACGACGACGACGACGACGACGACGACGACGACGACGACGACGACGACGACGACGACGACGACGACGACGACGACGACGACGACGACGACGACGACGACGACGACGACGACGACGACGACGACGACGACGACGACGACGACGACGACGACGACGACGACGACGACGACGACGACGACGACGACGACGACGACGACGACGACGACGACGACGACGACGACGACGACGACGACGACGACGACGACGACGACGACGACGACGACGACGACGACGACGACGACGACGACGACGACGACGACGACGACGACGACGACGACGACGACGACGACGACGACGACGACGACGACGACGACGACGACGACGACGACGACGACGACGACGACGACGACGACGACGACGACGACGACGACGACGACGACGACGACGACGACGACGACGACGACGACGACGACGACGACGACGACGACGACGACGACGACGACGACGACGACGACGACGACGACGACGACGACGACGACGACGACGACGACGACGACGACGACGACGACGACGACGACGACGACGACGACGACGACGACGACGACGACGACGACGACGACGACGACGACGACGACGACGACGACGACGACGACGACGACGACGACGACGACGACGACGACGACGACGACGACGACGACGACGACGACGACGACGACGACGACGACGACGACGACGACGACGACGACGACGACGACGACGACGACGACGACGACGACGACGACGACGACGACGACGACGACGACGACGACGACGACGACGACGACGACGACGACGACGACGACGACGACGACGACGACGACGACGACGACGACGACGACGACGACGACGACGACGACGACGACGACGACGACGACGACGACGACGACGACGACGACGACGACGACGACGACGACGACGACGACGACGACGACGACGACGACGACGACGACGACGACGACGACGACGACGACGACGACGACGACGACGACGACGACGACGACGACGACGACGACGACGACGACGACGACGACGACGACGACGACGACGACGACGACGACGACGACGACGACGACGACGACGACGACGACGACGACGACGACGACGACGACGACGACGACGACGACGACGACGACGACGACGACGACGACGACGACGACGACGACGACGACGACGACGACGACGACGACGACGACGACGACGACGACGACGACGACGACGACGACGACGACGACGACGACGACGACGACGACGACGACGACGACGACGACGACGACGACGACGACGACGACGACGACGACGACGACGACGACGACGACGACGACGACGACGACGACGACGACGACGACGACGACGACGACGACGACGACGACGACGACGACGACGACGACGACGACGACGACGACGACGACGACGACGACGACGACGACGACGACGATGACGACGACGACGATGACGACGACGACGGAACTGAAATAAAATCATCTCGCTCGCCATTTCAATACGCCCTGATCTCGTACACTAATCGTATTGAACTTGGTGGCAATCGCTTCAGAACCTTCAATTCCTATAGTGAATGTATCAATAACTTTTCCTCATATATAGCGGTTCATAAGATATTTTGTTCCAAACACAGGTATAAGGAGTTGACTCGAGTAAAGAGTCTCGGCGCGCTGCGCCCTGTACAGCCGGTTGCCTGTACTTGGCGCGAGACTCGACCGAGTCTCTTGATTGGATAGTTCTGCCTTTCCGGGTTTCAGGGGAAAAGTAGGAAGTACCGAAATTTGTGACGTATTACAGTATCGCTACGAGTAATATAGGAGTTCCGCTTATTCTGAAAAATTAACGTCACAAGGTATACACACTGTTACGTCTCAGACCACCTATATACGATACTAGTTAACCCATACATATACACAGCCACTTATACCTGTTGAGAAAAAGAATGAGGTTGAGGCAGTGATTAAAGTAGTAATAATAAGTGTGGTTTATTTATATATATACAAAGCATGCCAAGCATACGTCTGCTTCTTAGTGCGTACTATATCAAGTCTACAGAGTGTATCATTTCGCGCAGTGTCCATCAGTCGCACGACTCTCACATACATACTAGGGAGGGAAGTCGCGCGTGTGTTTGTCTAACGCACTCTACTCTCTCTCACGTATAGCGCTCTCGTACTGTCGCGCTATACAGTCTCTTTTGGCTGTAGCTACAATATAAATGTATACTTTATATCCTAACAATACCCATGGCCAACCATATTATTATTGTTATACCCTAACCTATACAGACATTATACACACAACATATGTCGATTAATCGTTTGATATAATTGATTTTATTGATTTATACTTATAAGTTTATACTTTTGTCTTGTTTTATATTCCGTTATATTATTGGAATCTTTAATTACGTTATCACTTATTTGACCGGAAAAATGTTACGCTTATTATTTCTATCAGGTATTATGTTCTTAAGGAATTTGTCATACCAATCCTTTATTATGTCTT
>NW_014333289.1:29720-30066 GCF_000341935.2 Cephus cinctus | reverse complement strand
CATTGAGAAAGGGAATTAAAGACCAATCAAATTCATGAGAAGTAATGGAAGGGATAAGAAACGAAGTTTTTAAAAGGGGTTGGAGAGCCTAAAAAGCCGGTTTTTCAGTTCGAGTTCCTGTTCTTGACCAGTGGAGCAGTGTGGAGTTGTGAAGTACATCAAGAAGTCTTGTAAAAGAAGTGCAAAGTAAAACTCAAAGTTACAGTCGAAGTCTAGAGTTCTAGGAACTTATATTCTCTTCAATTCAGTTTTTCGAAGTTTATCCAAAAGTGAAGCATACCGGAGGAGTTGTGAAGTACATCAAGAAGTCTTGTAAAAGAAGTGCAAAGTAAAACTCAAAGTTACA
>NW_014333289.1:28609-29153 GCF_000341935.2 Cephus cinctus | reverse complement strand
TAAAATTCGTTCGTAAGCCTATGAGTGCACTCACATACAATCAGGTACACACAATAATTCATTCATACCCAGAATATCTAACTTACATAAAACGGATAAAGAATACCCGAGCAAAGAATCAATCAATGCGTTCAGTTAAAATTCGTTCTAGTTTCATTAATCAGGATATCATATCAGACACAAAGAACAATCCTCCTCGTATCGATCAAGGTACCCTCTGGAACCTATTTCCTATTTCTACCGAATCTTATCTGCTGAAACAATTGACGTAACGCGTCGACGTACCGTTTAGCACAGGCAAATCTGACCAACGAACCATCCTAACTACCTTTTCTAAATCAGCATTCGCGAAGTCTCTTGAATATTGAACGTAAGAACTTAACCATATTCTGCGTATTTAGAGAGCGATCGTAACAATAAATATGTGACTTATGACTTACAATAACTAACGCATGTTCGGCGAGGATCGGTTACATCTGTCGTGGTTTCTGACCTTTGCTAATGGGAGTACTGAGTGGTGCTGAAGGTGGGGGGGGGGGGGCAA
>NW_014333289.1:4163-28477 GCF_000341935.2 Cephus cinctus | reverse complement strand
GGGGGGGGGGGGGGGCAATGAGGTTGCGTTGCGTCGGACGTAACATCTCCCTCCTCAGATGGAACATCGCCCTTTTTGGTGATGCTCCCTCTCCTCCCTCCAGGTGAATTCGGTGGTGGACCTCCTTCTTGGTTGTTGAACTTAGAGAGTGACATCTTCTTGAAGCGGGTCAGGGTCTGAGGTGGGTGTGGTGGGCGTAACAATTTCCTATGTCCGATCCTCGCGAATCGGCATGCGTTCTTCATCTTCGGGGAAAATTAATTGTAATTTCCCCGTTTTTGATGGTGTTACAGAGTTTCCGGGAAGTTTCGTGGTGGTGTTCGCGAGTGTAGTTTACATTACAATTTTGGTTGTGTATGCTTCGAACTAAGTGTTATGGTGCATGATGTGGCTGTGATTTTGCTGATGATAGTGAAGATTCACCACCTCTGCTACCTTCACGTTAGCGTCTGGACGTGGTTTCTTGGTTTCCTGTCCCTTCGTAGTATTTACCATTGGAGGCTCATTGGATGGGGAGCATGCGTTTGGAAACTACTGTTGGCGGGGCCTCTTGAGTAACTGTTTTATCGCTGGGTGTTGGTTCCCTGGCGGATTCAGGATCGTATCTACATTTGGATCTGCAACAGCGTATGGCTTGGGCGCCTGCTTTCATCGTCCGCATTTTAAGGAGATAGATGGTAATCGATTTCCTCTCTACTCACTTGATGGGGTACCTAGTTTTACCTTATCCGTATGTTTTAGAAATCGGTCTCCTTGCTGCATTTCTAGAATGACATTGTTATGATCGGTGATGTCAACCACCTTGTATGGACCAATGTAATGGCTATCGAATTTGCTTGTTCGAGGTGCCTTTAGTACGTACACCGTATCGCCTATTTGATAACGGCGGCGATTTACCTTTTTATCGTATCCCTCTTTGGATTGGTATTTGGCGTTCACTAGATTTTGACCCGCTATCTGTCTGAGGTTGTTCAATTTGGTAATGAGATCGGTGAGGTACGTTCCGTATGTCTCGAGTTTTTCGTCTGAAGGTAGTGATGACAGTAACCTCGCTAGTTTCCTAAATACTAGTTCATATGGTGTGAAGTTAATGCTCTCATGAACGGAAGTATTGTAGGAGAACATTGCAAAAGAGATCAACTGGTCCCAATCGTCATACTTGTGTAAATAATGTTTCAGATATTCTGGTAGGACGTGGTGACTTCGCTCTAGTGATCCGTTGGTTTGGGGATGGTATCCCGACGTAGTTACATGCTTGTTTTTAAATATTTTGGCAATCTTGCGAAGTAGTTTGCTAACAAAACATCCTCCGCGATCAGTAAGGATAATCTTGGGCGCGCCGAAGTTTGCGATTACATGCCTTGCAAGGGCGTCGGCTACTGTTATTGCGCTGACGTTTGGTATGGGAACATCTATGCAATATTTTGTAAGATTATCCTGCACTATTAGTATGTGACGATTCCCATTAGGTGTGATGGGGAGGGGTCCTACGGTGTCTATGGATATTTTCTCGAAAGCGTCTAGAGGAGTATCCGTTATGACCATTGGTTCTCTTGTTTTTACCCTAACTAATTTCTGCTCTTGGCAACTCCTATAGGCTCTAACATATTCATGGATCGTGTTTCAATTCTGGCCAATAATAGCGTTCGCGTATCCGTTTGTATGTTTTGGTTACGCCCTTGTGCCCTCCTACCAGACTATCATGGTACTTCTGAATTATCTCCCTCCTCAGCTCTTCCGGAGGTAGTTGTACTTGCCCGTAACAGAGCGTGACGGTGACGTCATTGTCGGGGAATGCCTTATGCAGCAATTCGCGCAGTATGTTAAGAGGTAAAGCGCTCGGTTCGTCACCTACATATGACATGCGCAAGGTCTTGGCGTTTGTTTCTAACAAGGCCAGATGCAAGTTATCCAACCCTGTGCGTATATCCTCTGCTGTAATACGGTCAAAATGATATATTTTGCATACTATGCTGAAAATCCGATATTTCCCTCTGTTACTGATCAAGACTTGCCCTTTCTGGGGGTTCCGATTTTTGAAGTCTTCCAGATGTATAATGCCTAGGTCTATCATTAGCTTCCCTATAGGTGTTGTTAGTTCACAGTCAGCTGAGATGAAATGAGCGTAATTATCTTTTTCGAAAGTCAGGCATTCGCGACTGCTTCTGATATTTATCATTGGGATTGTTTTATCCCAATCCTTTCCTGAGGGCCAGTCTATGTCGATTCCTAAATCTATGGTGGTATCAGGTCGGTGACTTGGGTGTGTTGGTACGCTTTCCCGACGCGGTTCCGTTCTGTCGTTATTCGAGCTTATCTTATTCGGGAGCACCTGTTCGTATGGCTACTCAGCTGTGTCTTTGGCTCGAACCTGGGGTGTCGATCGTGCCTTTGGTGGAAAGCTCGGAAGTGGTGTTGGTAGGTAAGACTTATGCAAACCCGTCTTGTTTTCCTGTTTGCTTCCATTCCCTTCGTCTTCCGAGCTCTCGTCGGAGACTATTTCCATTTTTGTTAAACTTTACCTAATCTTACGAAGACTTTGTTCTGCGTCGTTGATTTGTTCCCTTTGCTCCACGCAGAAATCGTCGAAGTCTTGGAGGATATCGTTGGTAGATTTCTTTCTCCTTTTTGGTGCTCGTGGGGGCGTCCGATTGACTGGCGCTTGTTTCCAAACCTCATGTAGCATTTGAATCTCGGAATTTATTTTCTCGGCCAGTTCGTTGGCGTTTTCTTCTCCCGTACGGAAGAAGTTGCCACTTCCTAGGGGTGCACTTCCTAGTGGTGGTGACGCATCCTCGTTTTGTTTCGGGTATTCTTCCATTTCTGTTTCAAGTACCCTGGGTAACATCGAACCTCTCCTCTTGTGGACCGGAGGCTGGTTTAGTTGTATCGATGATTCCCCACTGGTTGGTGGTTCTTTCTCTCGGGAATCCTCCAAATCAGTGTCTTCGCCATCCGACTCAGTGTCTTCGGGGTTTGATGATAGTTCTACTATTTCTTTCTGTGGTTCAGGTTTTCGTGGTTCCGCTTTCTTTGTGGTTGCTTTTGGTGGTTGCCAATCCGAGAAGTTTTCCTCCGTATTTAAAATAGGGGGAGCACTGCTTGGACCTGCATCAAGAACTCTCTTGCTTCTACTTCGTGTGTTAATACGTGTCTGTCAGGCTGGGTAACATGCTCTTTCTTCGCTGGTATATCGGTGGGCGATACTCTTGGTCGGAATTAGTAATGTCGTTGTCGTTGTCTTCCGAGGAAGACTCGTCTTCACTGCTTTGTTCGGGTATCGTTTCGATTGATGGTGACACGGAAGATCGCAAGATTTTGGGTCTTCCTCTACCTCGTTTGAGACGTGACTCGGTGCCTGGTTCGGTTGTCTGGCTAATTTCCTGGTTCTTACTAGAACCTTTCGGAGATCTACCCCTGCTGCGTTTGGTGTTAACAGAACCAGTCAGTGGAGCTATATTGATCTCCTCGGCGTCTGTGACCGGGTTTCTTGACAGAGCGTCGGCATTTAGGTTTGTTTTGCCGGTTTTGTACACCACCTGATAATTGTATTCCGCGAGCTTCATTCTCCATCGCATCAATCTGGATGTTGGATCTTTCACAGAGTGTAACCATACTAGTGGCCGGTGGTCTGTTATTAATATAAATTCTCGTTCGTATAGATAGGGGCGAAAATATTTCACTGCATATACCATGGCCAAACATTCTTTCTCCGTAATAGAATAATTTAGTTCTGCGCCATTGAGTATACGAGAGGCGTATGCTACGAGATGATCTTGTCCGACAGGACCTTGACTCAGCACTGCACCAAGCGCGTAACCTGACGCGTCCGTGGTTAGGATGAATGGTCGTGTAAAGTCGGGGTACTGTAGTATAGGTTGTTGACATATGGCGTCACGTAAGTCTTCGAAACTCTTCTGTTGTAGGTCAGACCATTCGAATTTGGCGGTTTTCTTTAACAGGTCGATTAGAGGTTTAGCTCGTTTCGAGTAATTTTGTATGAATCGTCTGTAATAACAGGTGAGGCCTAAAAATTGTTTGCAATTCGTTGCGTTTTTGGGAATAGGGAACTCCTTACCAGCTTGGATGAGTCGGGGGTCAGGTTTGACTCCTTCGCTAGTAATGGTGTGTCCTAGGTATATAACCTCGGTTCTCAGGAACTCACATTTTTCAGGTTGTAGCGCAAGGGTGGCTTCATGCAATTTGTTAACGAACCTTTTAACCTTCACACCGTGTTCCTTCAATGAGGCGGCGTATACGACAACGTCGCCTAGATAAACAAAAAGCTCAGTCCCTTGAAGTCCTGTCAACGCAGCGTCCATTAAGCGCTGGAATGTCGCGGGGACATTCTTTAGTCCGAAAGGCATTCGAAGGAATTCATAATGTCCGTGGGGAGTAGTGAATGCTGTCTTTGGTCTATCTTCCGCTCGGTCCTTGATCAGATGGAATCCGCTGGCCAAGTCAAATACAGAGAAGTATTTTGCGCCTCCTAGTTGGTGTAGGATTTCCGTGATGTTAGGGAGTGGGTACGCGTCTCCCACCGTTTTTTCGTTCAGTTCTCGGTAATCTATTACCATGTACCAACGTTTGTTCCCATCTGATCCTGGTTTCTTAGGTACAATCCATAAGGGTGAATTGTACGGGGAGGTCGAGGGCTTAATGATATTGGTGTTCAATAATTTCCCTATTTGTTTTTCTATTTCGTCCTTATGTATTGGCGGGTGTCTGTATTGTCTAGTAGAAACAGGTATGTTGTCCGTCGTGTGTATAGTGTGCTCTGTGAAGCTAGTGGATGGTAACTCATCTCCGGGAAGGTATAACCGATCCGGGTGGTCCTTAATAATGTCTATCACGTGTTCAAGTTCTTCTGGACTAAGGTATTCTAGTCGCAGTTGTTCTATTACCCTCCGAATTCACTCTTCGCGGGGTTCGGTTATCACTCGTTCTTTGTCGTCTTCTTCCGACGTATCGCTGGCTTCTTCTACCAAAAGATACGGATATAGATTCTGTGGTCCGATATGTATCTCAATGTCCTCTCCCAAGGTATTAATGGCTAGTGCGACGGCAATTCCTCCGCGAGTAGTTACTACAGCATCTCCTAGGAATATGCCTTCTTCGAATTCGAGTCGAGGAAGATATCCTTCTTTGATCTCCTTTGAGGTAACTAATAAACTAACTACGGGCTCGCTGAAGCGAGACTGCGTAGATTCCTCCGTCTGTTGTCGCGGGTATATCTCGTAGGAATAGTCGCAGACGTATTGGGTGGCTCTGAGTAACTAACGTCTCGTGATAGAATGATATTTCGGCCTTTTCCTGTTTTAAAACTTCTACCCCAAGTATTCCGTCTCCATAAAATGGTGCTTCGGCGTCGACAACGTGGAATTTGACTGGTGTTCCTAAAGCGTGCACTACGGCTGTGCCTAACGTATAGGTTTTAGCGTTCCCAACTTGGATGATGCAGATTAATTCCTCTGTGTCGATCAGAGTTATAGAGTTTAGTGCTGAGAGTAATACAATGTTTACTGTGGATCGGGAGTCCAGAAGGAATCTTCCTGATCCGTTTCGTAACTCAGGTCCTCGGGCAGAGATAAAGGGCGCCTCGTACGTTGAAGTACCATCCGGGGGAATTGAGCTGCTTCCACGAATTTTACGATTTGGTCTGGGCACTTGGTTGTCTTTGGGCCCGCCGCTGCGTCCGCGCGACGTGCCTCGTTCAAGTTTAAATGTCCCATGTCGATGGATGCGATGGGGGTTTGAGAAGTCGCAGACCTATCGGAGCGATAACGTTCACTCCTAGGTGCGTACAAAGGTCTGTTATCCGCATAGCGTGTGTCTCGTCTTTCGTCTGGATCGTAAAGTCTTCGTTCGTAATTTGGTCTACCGCTTGGTTCTAGGGCACGTGCGTTCCGCGATGGAGATTCCGCGTACGGAGGTGCACGCTCCTTGTCTGGCCGGTACGACTGCTGAGCAGCACGGTCTCTTTTTAAAATGCTGTATCTCGGGGACACAGCTCGATCCGGACTCGTGAACCGGCGATAAGACGGCTCGTCGGAGTATCGTGTACTATCTCTATTGTTGTAGTACGGGTCCTCATGCTTGCGCTCGGGTGACCTGTAGGAGGCTCGTGCCGGAAGTTCGTCCTCAAAGCGTGTTCTACGCGAGGGTCGCCCGTATGCGTACGTCTGTTCGTCTTGGTCTAAATTACGCTCGAGGTTTACTATATTTTGGAAAGCTTCGTCCAGAGTTTCTGGAGATCTTAGAGCCACGGCGTATCTTAATTCGTCCGGAAGCCCCTTTCGAAAGCTAGTGATCGCCAATTTTTCTATATCTGTACGGAGAGCATCTGCGGTCGTTTTTCCTAATTCCTCCTCGGCGGTGTTAAGGCAACGTCGAACAAGCTGTGCAATGCGAGTGTAATGCTCGCGTACACTTTCATTGCGGTACATTCTAGCAGCTATGATATCTGCATGATAGTCCATATAGTCTTCGCTGGGTGCAAAGCATTCTGGCAGATAGTTGACAAGATCCTTAATCGTATGGAAGGTTTTTCCTTCCGTGCTTATTCGTGCTGGGCCTTTGAGTTTCGCTAAAATTCCGCGTAGGTAGGCAGTTTCACAAGCGTCGGGCAATAAGGCCCCTGCGTTTTCAATATCCACAACAAAATCTTTAAGTGCGATGTTTTTCCCATCGAAGAATGGTATATACCGAACTGCATTCTGTACGGAAAAGTGTTCTACCATCGAATTCATGGCGTCAGCCATACTTTGGTTGGCGCCTACTGTGGTTTCTTCTAGTGCCATGACTATGTTTCAATTTCTGATGCGATTTACGAAACTCGAAGGCTCGCTTGATTATCTTACAATTATACTATAGATTTTATTTCGTTGTACGATCAAGTGGCAGAAAGGCAATAGTTAACGGCAAGGATCCCACCGCTGCCACCAAATTTGTTACGTCCTATGCGTGGGCGACCGTATGCGGGAGTATCAAGGAGCTAGCATAGGTGTTCAGATCAAAGATCACGTAAAAGGTATTGCTGGGTTCTTGCCACTTTAAGGTGCTAAAGCACACCTTTTAGCATTTATGTCCCTTGGTCGATAGTTAAGGTGAGGATCACAAGCAGATACTAGATATATTGAATCGGAAAACTCACTTCTTCTACGTGACTGTAGTTGATGCTACTAGATAATGGGTTTATTTGGGTTTAGCAGCTAATAGGTTCGGGTTTTTAGAATCAAGAGAAGAAAGTATGGTTTAACTAAAAATAATGAAAGAATAAGTTAGAATATAAGTAGCCGTTACAGTCAGATGTACGAGAGAGTATGTTAATCTACTAACAGAGCGAAATTCGAATAGCAATGTATATGTGACCGTCAACTTGTGTAGTATAGGTTACAAAGATATATACTAAGATGTAAGAATGTGAGCTACTTACCGGTGGACGAGCAGAGGAAGAGAAAGAGAGAGAGAGACGGCGCTCGGTTCTTGATGATAGCGAAATAGATTTGACTGAATGGGAAATTCTTGGTCCAGTCTTAAGGTGGACACTCGCCTAGACGAATTCTTATTGAAATGCCAAGAAATGAGTTCTTTTTGCGTGGACGCCCCGCACTGAAGTGACACACTTTTCGCTTGGGCCCTAAGGCAAGCTAGATCAAAATAGGCCCTAAGGTATTTGATCGGCACAACACTTGACTGACGCGGACAATCGGCTCGAGACTTCAAAAGGGATACTGCTCTACCAGAGGATCGATTAGTAACTGAGGATGATCGGCATTGGAGTTCGTAAGGAAGATTTTGGGTTTGGAGGGGACTGAATGCAATGTCAGGAACTTTCGGGGAATTTGGATACGTGTTACGGCATGATCGGAGCGACTGAACCCTGTCGTTCGATCGAATTCTCATTACAGGCCTTCGATCGCGGATTCTTCTTTGGGTTGGTGCATTGTCAGGATTACCTTGGTGGTGAGGTGGGTGCGAAGGTGACGGGTAGGAGTTCTGCTGTGCGCGGTATTCGCGGTGCTATAGTAAAAATGCTCTTAAAGCACCTCAATTCTAGGTATCCTGTTCAGCATTGCTGCCCGTGCCGTTCTTATTCTTTGTTTGCCGTGATCTCTCTTTCTTCCTGCTCATCCACCTACAATGTCACAGTGTTGGTGTGATTTCTGGAAATGTGTGACAGTATGAGATGTCGTGTACAGTATAATATAATATGATGATATCCCTTAATTATTAATATTGTGACGTGGCACTTTGTGCAGGAAAAAGCACTTTGAGCACTTGATCACCACCAAGGTAATCCTGACAATGCACCAACCCAAAGCACTTTGAGAGAGGAAAAAGGCGAAATAGGAACTACACCGTGAGGCCCGCAAGGCAACCTAACATTTGCGTCGAGCGTGGACTGAATTTAGCGTGTAGAATATTTATTAATTCCCTTCGGGGTCTGTATTTTGAATGTTACTAGCGGTGATCGGTCCCGTAAGGGAACCGATCTGAGAGAAAAAAGAAGCAGCAACGGCCCGGACTACAAGGAAGGGGCCCGACCAGTGCGATCAGCAGCACTGGCGTGACGGAGCCAGCGGGAGGAGGGCCAGCGCTACCACAGAGCACCACTAAGTGAGGCCACCTACGCGGAAGGACGTCGCGAGAAGATCTGAGATTCTGGCAGCATCCGGGGGTTGCAGTGGCGGCCTGGAGCCGTACAACGAGGGATAAGGTGCGGATGAGATTCCCGCCCCAAAAAAAGACACTGCAATCGCCCAGAAGAGGAGAAGATGCGCAGATCTACTTTTCGAGGATCCCGTAGACAATTGAAGATCGCGGGCGAATTGGGCCGCGTTGGGGCTAGCGCGAATTTGATTGGGCCCAAGGGTGATATTCCTCCTCGCCACTAGGGCACGTTAGCGGGCGAGCGATCGGGTAGCGTCACTTGCGGTGTAGCGTAGCTTACGGGTGGAACGTGTGCCAAAAGTGCTTTGAGAGTGTAGAGTAGCAGTGTAGAGTAGAAGTGAAAGAGTGAGAAAGAGAGAGAGAGAGAGAGAGAGAGAAATATGGATCCGGAAAATATGGATGATTTGGCGAGGACTATTTTTGGGTGATTGACGCTACCGAGCTTCCTAATTTTGTAAGTGATCGAGATTAACTGGACATTAGAGTTCTGGATCTTCGATCCAAACATCACGCGTCGCCTTCCGCTTATATGATCGTTGAGATCCAATGTTTGCCAATTCGGTGGCGATCTGAAGGATCCGTTATCTCGCATCAAAGTTTAGCTTCTAGTTTTGTGTTGTATTATTCGTAGGGCATGCTTGAAGAATCTGCATGTAAATTATTAATATCCAGTCCACGCTACGCGTAATCGTTTCAGTCTTGTGTCGTGTGTCGTAAGTACCACGCAGTGGTACGTTTTTCTCCCGGTATTATTCGTGGGTGCTAGGAAGGCAGAAAGGAGATTGCCTATTTTCTGACCGATATTTTCAGTAGACAAATAGGTCTCCGGAACTGATTCCGACCGCGGAAGTATTCGTGACGGGATAGGATACACGCGCTTGACGGCAAGCGAAGGATCTAGATTCCTAGCGGGGAATCTACGGATTCGGTATATTAGGTGACTTCTCAGGAGGTCAAGCACCGTTATTGTTACGGCGTTCGAATTTTGTAAATATTGCGAAGCCGACGAGTCGGGCACTAGGCCACTCGCCAGCTGATTTTTGTAAATATTACTGTTGCTCCTCTTTGCGTGTGCGTTACGTAACACGCGGGTTGATGCCGGAAGCGTCTGGACTTGCAGGAGATAATCCCTAGTTTATCGTACAGGATTAAGATATGGTTAATCCTTTTTAGTCTCGTGTTACGTCAGGAATTGTTATTCCTTGTTACGGGAATTTTATACTGTTGTTGGATTTTAATTTTATTCACGCGTTCTAGGTGTTGAGGAACCGTCGTTCCCTCGCTCGTGTGTTTTGCGGAACCGTTGTTCCACGTGTATTATATTCTGCGTTTTATGAATTATTTTGGAACCGTTGTTCCTTCCTGTGTTCTAGTATTACCAAATTTCATTACCTTATTTTTATATTTCGTTTTATTCTTTCTTGTTTCCAATGAATCGGACCCGTCTATGGGTTTCGGATGTTTAACCGAAATCTCAGATCTATTTGATTTTTCAAAGCCCCTTTTGTGTTGTCCGGTAGCGATTAGAAAATTTCAGGTCTTGTTATTGTCTTCCAGACCCAGGACCCCACCGCACAAGAGCTGGCCGTGGTATCCTCTGGAGACAGCGGTGCATCTCTTGGTACACCTGGCGCCCAGTAATATAATAATCTATTAATTATTTCTCGCGGTGCCTTTATTTGTGGGATTCGTCGGTACAATATATATATAATTTATGATTTACAATAACTAACGCATGTTCGGCGAGGATCGGTTACATCTGTCATGGTCTCTGACCTTTGCTAATGGGAGTACTGTGTGGCGCTGAAAGAGGGGGGGGGGGCAATGGGGTTGCGTTGCATCGGGCGTAACACAGCCGTCAAAACTAGAAAACGTCTTAACGTTCAGAGCGGTGGTTTTTTATCTCTTCTGCTAGCACGCATACTGGGCACCGTCATATCGAAACTCATAGGGGGAAGTGGATAGGGGTATACGCCGCGAAGAGAGAGACAGATCGGGATGGAGCATACCAAAAAGATGGTTCTCATCCCTCAGGAGAGCGTGGAGCAGCAGCACTACCAGTCAATGCCTCATACGCACCACAACCATCACCAGCAGCGGGAGCAGGGTGTCGATACCGTAAAAACCACCAAAAACCCCTTAAGCAGATTAGACGCATCCATGAAGGAGATCCTACACTCGCCAAATTTCATCGACGAGTGCGAAAACTGGAAGATGTACAATCAGGTCAGGAGCTTGAGCGACGATGGCGACGACGACATCATCGCTAGCGTACCCCAAAAGTACAGAGCTAAGGCTAAGCTCTTACTAGGAAGGCTGCGCAACGCTGGTTCGCCACGCATCTCGTGGAGTAAACAGGGCGTTACGCGTATCGGTGGAGCCGTCGTGCAGGACGCCAACATCGTGGATTTAATCAGCGACGTTATGCGTGAGAGAAAAACAGCAAGACCGGCGGGGAGTCGCCAGTTTGCGCGGTTCCTCCGTACTGCCGGCATACCGCGCGAATACATCGGTAATCAGCGTCTATGGAGGGAGAGGAGCAACACGACGTCTCTCGGTAATCAGACACCGCGTCGTGTAACAATCGTGCCGCGCCCTGTCGAGCCGACTCAGAGCTCGTCTACAGAGGAGGAATTTGGCGAGGGGCTTCAGGAAGTGTTTACAGACTCTGGGGAAAAAGAGCCCGTGGGGAAAAAATATACGCGATCCGTGTCGGCCGGTACAACCAGCGATACCGAGAAAAAGAAAAGATTAGAATGGTTTAGACCGCCGTGAAACAGAAGAAGAAGAAAAAGATATCGGCTGATGATAGCCTTCTGAGGCGTCTTTATTACACATCAGCAGAATCGTCTTCGTATGCCGGTATCGGTAACTGAGAGCGAACGGCTAGGGGCAGGGTAAAACGAGATTCTGTCGTCCGTTGGTTAGAGGCGCGGGACGCGTATACGTTGCATAAGCCCGTACAACGTACGTTTCAGCGTCGCTCTTACACCGTCAGCAATATCGACGACGTTTGGGAGGCCGATCTTGTGGACCTTTACTCAGCAAATACGCTTGGGTCGAGCCTTTACGCGATAAGACCGGTATGACGGTAGCCACGGCATTTCAGAGGGTTTTGGCACGTAGTAAGAATAGGATACCCATGTACCTACAGACAGACAAAGGTAAAGAGTTTACCAACGGTGTGCTGTAGCGTCTGCTCGAGGAGCTCGGTATAGGATTCCGTGTAGCGCGCAGCCCCGACGTAAAGGCAGCTATCGTCGAGCGCTACAATCATACTCTGAAGGAGCGTATGTGGCGCTACTTTACACATAGAAACACGCGACGGTACATAGATATTCTTCAGAATCTCGTAGACTCATACAACAGGACACGCCACTCTGCGATAAGAATGCGCCCGGTCGACGTAACCCTGTATAATGCCGCTAAGGCCCGTATGAACCTATCTATGAGGTATGCATCAGCGAGGCCGCGTGTCCCTAAATACAGTGTCGGCGACCTGGTATGCATCAGTAGCGCTAGGAACCCTTTTGCGAAAGGTTACGAGGGTGGGTGGACTCGAGAGATTTTTAAAATCGTACGCCTTTGTACAACAAGGGAACCACCCGTCTACATCTTAGAAGATCTCGCTGGTGAGGAGATTGACGGTATTTTAAGGACCTCACAAAGGACACGTTTCTCGTCGATCGTGTAATAAAACAAAGCTGTCGTGGGAAAGCCCAAAAAGTACTGGTCAGCTGGGTCCGATACCCCGAGAAATTTAATTCGTGGATACCGGCATCCCGCTTAAAGAACAATGAAGGACCAATTTTATCTCGTTCTTCCTAGTAACAGCAGTATGTCGTACTATCCCGAAAATAAAACTACTAGTTTTACGACGCATCTACCGCATCAGATCGATTTACACAGGGCATGGTCTGCTGCTTTGGTTGAAATACAGATTCCTGTGACCTTTCTTCACGTGCCTGTAGCGCTAAAAGATTGGGATCACGTGGTCGTGGACACCACCCGTACCAAACCGCGGAAGAACCACAAAGAACCAATAGCTGGTCTTATAGTGACGGGTTCTAACGTAGCGCACGGCGTTTACGATAACGTAAAGATACTCAATGACGAAATAAACGCTACCAGAGCTATGAAGAGCCGTCTGAAATTAGAGCTCTGTAGAGGCGGTTACGCGAGCGTATAGTTCGTCTCTGTTTGAGAATAGGCTGGGGTAAAATATGTTATTCATTAATATAATCGAAGAAACAAAAACAGATATTCAGTAAAACTAAGTGAAACTTTATCTGTAAAATTGACAAGTGAAAATACAGAAAACGTTCGAGGAGCACAACTGTCTCGCTTCGAAGCTACTCAAAAAACTAAAACTGGTATACCGCCGAGCGGCCGGATATATATTGTGACGAAAGTCGCAAATTAATGTCCGCCTTACTTTTCCCCGAAACCCGGGAATTCGGAATATGGAATGCTCATGGGCGCCAGGCACACCTTTATGCCACGAGACAATAAAAAAATAAGATTCCGAGGGAAAGAAGGAAAATTGACCAGGCTAGCTAGTACGCAACGAGATAGTAGAGGGGCGGGGATCTTAAAGATGGTATGCCGAATAAAGACTGAGAACTTCCAATTACTATTAACAAAAATAACAACGGGCCCTTTATTTTGGGACTTATACGAATTAACAATGATAACAAAATATAACAAAAGAAATGATAATTCCGATAACAGTGAGGCGTGAGCCACGCGATGCGAAGTTCCTTAAGGGACGCGTGGTTAAACGATAAACGATAGGATTTTAAACGCTAACTGACGAGACTAAATCCGTTGCCGATACGGAGTTACGCGTACGAAGGTCGACGCCGTCTACGCCCTAACACGTAGCTACTAAACACACGATTCCGGCGACTAACGGAACGGATAAGTCGAGTGGCGGAGTTAACAGAAATTATCAAACATAAAGAATATAGGACATACTAATTCACACAGAATAAATAATATACTATAGCACTACACTAGACTCTAGAGACAAGTAGAGAAATAGTTACAGATGCATAGGGATAATTATTACGTATCGAGAGAATAACAATATCTTATTTGAGTCTGTAGGATCTTCCACAATATTACTTACTAATTAATTCTACGTCCTACGAGCCTATCACGGGAAGCGTGATAAATAGATTCTCTAATATTCTCCAGGGTCACTAAGAGTGAAGCGATAGCCGAAATACACAATATACAATAAATTACGATAAATAAATAGTTCAAACGGTAGGCACGGAATCTATTCCTACTGTACGTTAAGCGATCTTCTCCTAGGCCGAAACCGGGAGGAAAGTATTAACGCGATACAAGTTGACAAGTAGGTGGAAAAGATTTCGTCCTGTCGACGACGAGACGCTTACCGTGAACGACAAAATGATTCTTCAACGATACAACTACTGAAAGCGTAACACCGACCAAGACAGCTAACTAGTCGAGAATGAATTTCTTCGGGAGTTTTTCGGGACTTGGGGCCAGCGCTAGCTCCCTCATCCCCGCCGGGCCCTCCTGGGCCAATCATCGATGTCGAAGGTACTCGCCAATTGTAGGTCCTCGCGCCAACTTCAAAACATGCTACTGGATTCAAATATAATTTTTCGATAATTGTAATAATCATTTCTTATTAATTTAACCCTACGAGAAGGACGCGGAACGATATAACGTCTATAACCGGAGCCTCATGGTAAACGATACAATTCTTTACTTTGGAGGACGGTTCCGCTAGTTAATTCCTTAGTCCTAGTCCTCGCGACGGATCCTGTTCGCTGGATTCGGGACTCTTCGGGATGTCACAACTCGTTGCCGTAGCTAGGGTGTCCGGATACTTCGTCCGGAGTTGGTTCCTGTTCGGACTCCTGTCGGGACGGATAGGTGGTGGAGAGTAGCGACCCCTCGCACCTGGACAGCTTCCAGAGCCTTCCATCCTCTTCGGTACCGGTGGCGTTCCCTTCGCGGGACGTCCGTACCGGCGGCAATGCGAGATCGGTATGATCCAGTGCGATGTCTTATGCTGTCTCGACTTCCCGCTTGATTCGGGAGCCGTCAGCTGCGGGGTGGAGGCGCCTCATGACGTAGTGCGTCTCCACGCTCCCTCGCGGGGCTGGCGGCGACTTCCTTCGAGCGAGGCTGCGACTGATGGTCTGTCTAGGCGTGGCTGCTCTTTTCTCCCTTGGCGAAACGTTGGTGGTGGTGGTGGTGGCCGGATACGAAACGCATGAAATAGTTGTACGCAACAAAAATAATTAATCTTAAGCGATTCTAATACAATCTTGGACCCTGGAGTTCTTGGCCGGTACCTTTCGCGACTCTCCCGAGGGACGGTAATGCGTCTCGTATTTAAAACACGCTAGTTCTACACTCGGGACCTTGCGACGTGAATTTTAACGTCACAACTCCCCCCTCCCCTGGGAGGGCCGACAAGGCCTTGCGCCTACGGACGAAATCTCTCCTGTTTCGAAATTAATTTTAATTTTCGCCCAGTACGGCCAAGACTCCATGCCAAAGGTCCATTATTTTCGGGACAACACAACAAAAATAAGTAGTCAAACGAAACTTACGTTCCATCGTTATTCTTAGTGACTCTTTTAGGCTAGTTGAGGGATTTATCCCCCTTAAGGGTACGATAAGTACTACATACTATGATTAACTCTTTTCTGTTAGTTTATTACTAATATCAGGTACAACCAAGGAAAACTTATATGAAGATACAAAAAAAGGAAAATGAAAGAAAAATAAAGAAATAGAAAGAATAGCGAAAGAGACACGAAGCGGGGAACATGGAATCCAGGAGGAATCATCCCCGGGACGATAGACAGGACTCTTTTGAGTGGTGCCAGAGAGTGTTCCAGCAGTCGGTGGGTACGAGATTCCAGCGGTACTTCCTGGGTCACTGCCCCGTCCGCGTCGCCGTGTCTCACTCAGGACGATAATGTTCTCGCGACTCCTTTGGCCGATAAGGCTCCGCTTCACGGGTCCAGCCGTCCGAACAGCGTGGGCAACTCTTCAGCGTTGTCCCTGGCCTACCGCAACGAAAACAAAACTCGTGCCGGACAGGCAGGGTACACTTCGAGTACCGGTGTAGTGGGCTGAGGCAATTCCAGCATCCTTTGTCAGACGCGCTCTGGGGTCGTTCCCTAGAGCGACTTGGGCGACTACGGGATGTGCTGGTGTCAGATTTGTACGTGGTCGGCGTTATTATCCGGTCCTGGCCTGTCTGCGTGGCGTTGTCTACCCGTACTTTGGGTTTTGGAGGTGCCGGCGTCTGTGTCCATCTCTCCGTCATCCGTACTGGGCTCGTCTGCATCCCTCTTTCAAACCTCTTTCTCACGAGGCGGCATTGGGTGGTAGCTTCGCGCGTGGTTGGCACTTCCTTTATACGGGAACCGTATCCGTACGCGGTGAGAGCGGGTAGTCTCACCCGGCCCTCATATTCCTCTCGGATGGCCATCTTAGTTTCCCTCCACAGCAGAGGGTGTTGCTCCCGCAACGTGCGCAGCAGGACCTCGAAAGGCCTGAGCCTCTCCCATCCTCGCAAGCGCCTACGTGGTTGGCGTTCCATCGTTGACTGTTGTACTATCGGTACCGTTCGGTCTTATGACACTAAGCGATACTTCGGTGGACGGTACTGGAACGCTGTGGACGATAGGCACTCTCAAGCTCCTTGGGCGGTATACGGGAATGATATAGCAGAGGGATGAGGAAAGTTAAAAGGTTTCAGATCTTGAATGTGGAATTTTCCAACCACTCGACCCATCGTGTCCGATAATTCGTATACCAGAGGCGATATTACGTGTGACACGCGAAACGGACCGTGGAATTTGTCGGCTAACTTCGCGGCGATATGGTGGGTGGATGACGATAATATCCTTAATCTTTTCAGAACTTTCTGTCCTACTTTGAATACGCGATCACTTCTCTTCTGATTATAGTAACGGGATTGTCTTTGATACGCGGCATCTAGGTTGTCTACTACCCACCCCCGCAACGTCTGTAGTTGTTCCATACGCGCGACCCATTCAGCAGGATTCGCCGGCTCGAGACTGGGATCTTCTTCCATCGTTCTACGGACCGATTCTACGGGACTCAAGTCCCTACCGAGATTCAGAAAGGCTGGGGTCGTTTGTAGAGAAGAGTGGTATGCCGTATTATACGCAAAGTGAGATTCAGATAAGCGGGAGTCCCAATCACGATGGTCCTCTAGGAACGTCGTTATCATTGTTTTTAAAACACGATTTACCCTTTCTACCGGGTTGGCTTGAGGGTGGTAGGGAGGCGTAGTCGACTGGGTGATCCCATGTTCCGCGGTAAATGCTCGTATCGTCTGATTTACAAACTCGGTACCGTTGTCCGTGAGGATGACCTTAGGCCATGATGACCCCAACGGGACAAAACTAATTCGGTAAGAGCTTCTTTAATCTTTACTCCGTTCGCTTTACGTAAAGCACAGCACTCTATCCATTTAGTAAATAAATCCTGTATCACTAGTACGTACGCGAAACCGGCACGGCTGGGGGGGAACGGTCCCATTATATCTACGGCTATGACTTGCCAGGGTTGTTTAATTATTCTACGACCCATTAATCCAGCTGGGGCCGTTTGCTCCACCTTATTCCGCTGACAGGTATCGCAGCAACGCACGAAGTTCACGACATCTTGGAACAGTTTCGGCCAATAATATTTCGTCGTTATGCGGTGATAAGTTTTTTCGATACCTAGATGTCCAGCCTGTGGCACGTCGTGATTTTCGCTCAGAATCTGATTACGCAACTCTATTGGTACGACCAGTTTCCATGCTTCTAAGTCCGGCACTATTGCAGATATGATGCGGTTCGGCCGATGATAATACAATTGGCCACGCTCGATTTTCCAATCGGGGAATTTTTGTGGGGTCCTCTCTACCTGAAGCTTGCGGTTACGATACCATGGGTCCCGAGACTCTACGATATTCGCGAGAACTTCATCGTTGCTTTCAAACATACGGGATAGCGCATCCGGAACATGATGTAAAGCTCCCTTGCGATGGATTATTTCGTAATCATATTCTAACAGTTCGAGAGCCCACCTCGCCAACCTTCCCGTAGGATTTTGTAGGTTTTGCAACCAACGCAAGCTACTATGGTCCGTTATTACCGTAAAATGGTAACCTTCCAGGTACGGGCGGAATTTTTTTATCGACCACAATACCGCGAGACATTCTTTTTCCGTGACGGTATACTTGCGTTCAGCGTCGGTTAACGAGCGGCTCGCGTATGCTATCACATGTTCTTTTCCGTCTACCGTTTGCGTTAGTACCGCGCCTAACCCTATTGAACTCGCGTCAGTCTGTAAAACGAAAGGTACTTCGAAATTTGGGCAGGCAAGGGTAGGTGAAGTTACTAAACACGACCGTATTTCATCGAAGGCTTCCTGTTGATCTTTTTCCCACTGCCACCGGTGGGTCTTTTTCAATAATCGAGTCAAGGGTTCCGCGAGAGTAGCAAAATTCGGGATGAATTTACGGTACCACGAGGACATGCCTAAAAAGCGGCGTAATTGTTTGATATTACCGGGAGCTGGATACTCGAGAATCGGAGCCGTCTTTTCGGGGTCTACCTGTAACCCATTCTTGTTAACTAAAAACCCGAGGTATCTCACTTGCGAGCAACAAAACTCGCATTTATCTGGGTTTATCACGAGACCGGCTTCTTTGACTTTATTTAGGACTTTACGTAACCATAAGAGGTGCTCCTCGAAGGTGGCTGTAACTATAATAATATCGCCGAGATAAGCGAACGCATGTGGCTTCATTTCGGGCCCAATGAGTTTATCCAATAACCTCTGAAATGTAGCCGGGGCTCCTTTGAGTCCGTAAGGAATTCGCGTGAATTGAAATAGTCCTCTTCCGGGTACTGTAAAAGCTGTTGTTACACTTCGGATCCTTGTGAGCAAGCCTTTCCACCCGAGGGCCAGGGAAGTCATCGCGGTGAGCGTTCTATTAATCTATCGCGAGTGTAACAACAGGCGACGGATTGCCACAGAATGAACTCAGTGAAGTGCAACATCAACCCTTTCAAACCTACCAACCATTGTAAGTCAACCTATCTTACGTACAATAAATCATCAATCTGTATACCTACACGTCGCTCTCATTCGTTGGCATTACATCCCCTACTTTCACAGGAAACAGATACGTCTAGCGTTAAATGGTAGCCCATAATTAGATATATCTACGCCCTAGCAGTTTCACTAGGTAGGGCCTAACAATATTGCGTTGTTGAAAATGTTTAAAGGCTATAAATTTAATTTGTAAGTCCATTTTTTTTTTGAAATGCATAAAAATATATGCAAATTTTAAAAGAAAATGTAATCTTGAATGCATATAAGCATCATTAATGGTGCCCTGCTTGTTGACGCCGTGTGGTAAGAGAGGAGAGTGTGCTGGATTATTAACGTACCACAGGCCGTGCGAAGAACAGAGAGAATACTATTATGTGAGCAAAATACCAAATCGTCGTTCGTACTGTTCTTTTCTGTACACACTGTAGTACCACGATCGACACCTAGATACAGGAAACTACGGAGAGTAACACGTGGACATCCTATATCTCTAAAACTGTTACCTGAAATACGAAGAACTATGTGGAAGCACATACCCGCGCGCGCGAGCTCCACATGAATGGCTGTTATACTTTTCTTATGAGCTAAAGACTTAATAATTCTGTATTATTTTGAAGGCAGCCTTATATTCGGTGTGAACGGTAGCTTCATGTACAAAATGCAGTTAATTGTGTTGTGTATTCGTAAATTACCAACTTTATCCAGAGTACACATAGGTAATGAAGGCAAAGCAGCCGTGGCCATCCGTCGTGTGAGAAAGTGAATGGACGTGCAACGACGACAACAACGACGGAACGAAAATAAAATTATCTCGCGCGCTATCTCAATACGGCCTGATCTCGTACATCAGTCTCGTTGATTTTGATGGCAATTAATTCAGAACCCTCGATTCCTATAGTGGATGTATCAATAACTTTTACTCGCATACAGCCGTTCATAAGATATTTGAGTCGAAAGACGGGTGTAAGAGATACTTCGAGTAAACGGTGTTACGTATATCGACCTTCATTCCTAAACAGAAGAATAAGGTAGCTGACGGGAAGCATAATTGCAGACTCAGCACGTTACCCAGTGCATTGCCCGTGCCACTTACCCAGCTGGTTAGCCGAGTGCATTCCTAACGTCCTAACCGTACCTAGAGCATCAGCGAAAATCGACTATATAAGCAGCCAAAATCATGGCACAGACGCTGAGAAAATCATTCAATTTCACGCGTAAAAGATCGGAGTGCACGTTGTCACTCGTGGCTCTAACCGTTAGAGTATTAGATTCAGTGTAGTATTCGCAATCTGGCCTAGGTACGGATTCGTTATTACATACCCTAGGGAACAAGCTGGATCGGTTACCGGGCAAAATAGAGCTGCATAGACTACTCTTTCCGAATATCGCATAGTTTTGATAGATTTCTGTTCCACTAAATTTCATCTTGCCTTAACCTCACACACAGTTAGGTTTTGTTATCCGATATTTCTCATAATAGAAACACTGTACACGACAATTAATAGAAAACTTTTAAATTGGTTGTAACAATATATGGTAAACTCACATTTTACTCACGTTTTTAAATATCTCTTACCCATCCTCAACATTTCAGAGAATATCTGCCCACGTTGGAATAGCAAGGCGTGTTTCAACACCTTAAACGAGCAGCGAACCCACCATTGAGTGCATTCTTACCGCTCGGAATTCACTCAAACATTATTCACGTTACCTCCGGTCGTTTCTTTTTTTTTGGTTACTTCTAAATTTTTGTTATCAAATTTAAAGGCCTCGCTAGCCACTACGGCCTACGTAACACTGTTATTTCTCGTCTCTCTTTAGCTAGGGGTATTTGGAAAAATGCTTGACTCAGATCTAAAGTCGATATATATTTAGCAGTACGTAGTTTATCCAGAATGCCGTTCATGTATGGTAAGGGGTACGCGTCTTTTTTCGACGCTTCATTCACCTTGCGAAAATCGAGACAGAATCGGTAAGAGCCGTTAGGTTTTCGTATCATGACGATGGGACTAGACCAATCGCTATGTGAAGGTTCTATAATTCCGTCTTTTAACATGGTATCTACTTCGATATTAATAGCTTCTTGTACTTTAGGCGAAACTAGATAGTACCGTTGTTTAATTGCGGGGTGGTTGCCCACATCGATTTTATGTTCGGTTAGATTCGTGATTCCCAGAGTCGCGGAAGTAGACGGTATTTCTTCTTCTAAAAATCTGTTTAGTCGTTGGGTCTGTTCTCTGTCTAGTTCAGATATTTCGCAACATGTCGCGGGCGACTCACTATCGTCTGGCCTAATGAAGCGAAATTCCACGGTAGGATCGGAAGCAAAACACCAGTTACGACGAGCAAAGTCGATACGAATATTAAATTTTTCTAGAAAGTCTATACCTAGCACGCAAGGTAATGCGAGTGGTGAGAATAACCTTGCCGTCACGAGTTGTTCGCGATCGTGGAGTTGTATCGGGATCTCCACTTGCTCCTTCACCTCCTCTAAATGTCCTGTGGCTACCATCACTGGTGTCTTTTCGATACTTTTGAATGAATAATTCTGGCTGCGCAATAGTTCGGCTAATTCCGTACCGATAAAAGTCCTACTAGAACCTGAGTCGACTAACGCTGGTACCGTGTGGCCTGCGATTTTAATTTCTACGAACGGTAATATACTCGAAGCGGATGACTTCAAGGGAGTACAAAATAGGTCGAAAGATTCGGACGTCGCAATCTTGCTTCGCAATACTGGAGGCGACCGCGTCCGATTCGGCGCTCTCCTTACGCGTTTCCCGTACACCTAGGGCAAGTGTTGCACGTAACCCCATCGCGACCACAGCCATAACAAAATCTTTTCTGCGTATCCTCACAGGCACTATAACGGTGGCCGGTTTTACCACAATTCCAACACGAGAAAGAAGTTGACGGGGTTTCGGTGTGGTCGCGGCGCGCGTCAGCTTCGGTATCTGTGGTCGACTGCTTGAAAGCCGTCGATCGTCCAGCGTCTCTATTACTCGAACGTTTTGGTGGATTGTCGCGACTTCCGCTTGGCGTCGATGACGCTGGTCTTTTATTATTGTTTCTAGCCGTTCCGTACCTTTCACGGGACTGAGTCGAGTCGCGGGAGTAATTTCTCGAATTCCCGTTACGGGACTTATCGCGAGAAGTACTAGGTTCGTCCTCCGGGACGGGATTAGGATGCGGATTCGTTAGATCTAACGCTGCCATGGCCGATTGTGTGTGGTCACGCTTAACTTTTCCGTCACGATATGCTAAAGCCGGAAGAAGGGACTGGTCGGGCGAGGGAGGCTCACGGTACTGTCGCGAGAGAGAAAAAGTTCGTTCGACGCATTTCGCGATACTCGTTAAAGTTCGCATGTCGGTAGCATCGCGCGGTGAGATGGCTACTTGGTAACGCGGTAGGAGGTTTCTGTGTGCGTAGGCAACCTGTTCCTGGTCTGTCCAGGGCGGATCTAATCGACGAAACATTGCACGGATGCAAGTAAGATAGTCTGCAATAGGTTCGTTTTTGCCTTGCGTACGTCTAGCAATTTCCTCCCGCAGGGCTACCTGAAAATCTGAGTCGCTGAACCGAGCGCGTGCCTCTGATACGAAATCCTGCCAATCGTGGAAATATTCGCGTTCGTCACGGAACCATAAGAGGGCGACACCCGATAGGAAAAGAGGCATGCATCGTAACAGATCATCGTCTGATATCGGAATGATTTCGCGACCTTCTTCTACGCGAGTTATAAATTCCGCGATATCTTTACCACGTTTTCCCGAGAATTTCAACTCCCATTTCCTCATAGCGTTATATGCAGTAGTCATAGTGGTGGTGACTAGCGCTATTGTTCGGTCTCCGTTAAGAGTGCGGTCCGTCGACCTACCCGAAGAAGGAGTTCGCATCGGATTGGCTTCGTGCGCGGGATGTATCGTAACACGACGCGGCGAGCTTCCTTGCTCGTCGGGACTATTTTCCTGTGGTTCCGACATTCTACTAATCAGCGATAAGTCTATTGATGAGTCAATACGATCAGGAGTTCCTGGGGACGATAATTCACCACGTCCGAACTGTAAGTGCCTGATTAAACGAACTCTCAATACCGGGGTAATTCCTCGAATTGAAAGATTCCTACGGCTAAGTTCGATTTCTAATTCGCGACGGGTAAGCAGGAACGTCCAAGTGTCGTCGTTAACAGCGCGAGACATACGCCGTGAATATGTCGGTACGCGTGCGCTCTAACGTTATAGAATATTCAATACCACGTACTATACTGTAGAGTAGGCGATACTGGGACTCTACTATACCAAGGCGACACTATACTGTCCTAGGTTTTGCCTATCCTTTATCCGGGCGGGCTAATATAAACAAACCGTGAATCGAGGTAATCCTTACTAGGTATCTGTTACTATGCGCGAACGTTAGATATTTGGTTGGTTCTCAATCTTATATTCTCAAGGTTCCCTCTAAGGGTAAAGTTATAATTTCTGAATTTTCAATGGCGTGGCCCCACGTTGGGCGCCATTTATTTGTGACGAAAGTCGCAAATTAATGTCCGCCTTACTTTTCCCCGAAACCCGGGAATTCGGAATATGGAATGCTCATGGGCGCCAGGCACACCTTTATGCCACGAGACAATAAAAAAATAAGATTCCGAGGGAAAGAAGGAAAATTGACCAGGCTAGCTAGTACGCAACGAGATAGTAGAGGGGCGGGGATCTTAAAGATGGTATGCCGAATAAAGACTGAGAACTTCCAATTACTATTAACAAAAATAACAACGGGCCCTTTATTTTGGGACTTATACGAATTAACAATGATAACAAAATATAACAAAAGAAATGATAATTCCGATAACAGTGAGGCGTGAGCCACGCGATGCGAAGTTCCTTAAGGGACCCGTGGTTAAACGATAAACGATAGGATTTTAAACGCTAACTGACGAGACTAAATCCGTTGCCGATACGGAGTTACGCGTACGAAGGTCGACGCCGTCTACGCCCTAAGACGTAGCTACTAAACACACGATTCCGGCGACTAACGGAACGGATAAGTCGAGTGGCGGAGTTAACAGAAATTATCAAACATAAAGAATATAGGACATACTAATTCACACAGAATAAATAATATACTATAGCACTACACTAGACTGTAGAGACAAGTAGAGAAATAGTTACAGATGCATAGGGATAATTATTGCGTATCGAGAGAATAACAATATCTTATTTGAGTCTGTAGGATCTTCCAGAATATTACTTACTAATTAATTCTACGTCCTACGAGCCTATCACGGGAAGCGTGATAAATAGATTCTCTAATATTCTCCAGGGTCACTAAGAGTGAGACGATAGCCGAAATACACAATTGTTACCTATATCGACCTTCATTCCTAAACAGAAGAATAACGTAGCCGATAGGAAGCATAATTGCAGACTCAGCACGTTACCCAGTGCATTGCCCGTGCCACCTACCCAGCTGGTTAGCCGAGTGCATTCCTAACGTCCTAACCGTA
>NW_014333289.1:2892-3735 GCF_000341935.2 Cephus cinctus | reverse complement strand
CTAAACAGAAGAATAACGTAGCCGACAGGAAGCATAATTGCAGACTCAGCACGTTACCCAGTGCATTGCCCGTGCCACCTACCCAGCTGGTTAGCCGAGTGCATTCCTAACGTCCTAACCGTACCTAGAGCATCAGCAAAAATCGACTATATAAGCAGCCAAAATCATGGCACAGACGCTCAGAAAATCATTCAATTTCACGCGTAAAAGATCGGACTGCACGTTGTCACTCGTGGCTCTAACCGTTAGAGTATTAGATTCAGTGTAGTATTCGCAATCTGGCCTAGGTACGGATTCGTTATTACATACCCTAGGGAACAAGCTGGATCGGTTACCGGGCAAAATAGAGCTGCATAGACTACTCTTTCCAAATATCGCATAGTTTTGATAGATTTCTGTTCCACCAAATTTCATCTTGCCTTAACCTCACACACAGTTAGGTTTTGTTATCCGATATTTCTCATAATCGAAACACTGTACACGACAATTAATAGAAAACATTTAAATTGATTGTAACAATATATCGTAAACTTACATTTCAGGTATCACAAAAGACATTACCGAGATGTGTCTAGTTCAAGTTCAAGCGCGAGCTCTACTTCTAAATCCAGTGATGACGAAAGAGTCAATCACCATCGCGCTTACGGAATGCACGTAAGGAGGTATCGTTCATCCTCAGCATCCACCGACACTTCCAGGTCTCGCGATCGGAATAGAGAGAAAACGCCCGAACGTAGGAGGCAGGGAAAAAAATTATTTTGCTGGAAATGCGGCAACAAGGGTCATGACGGAAAAACTTGTCGAAAATCTCGTGCAAAATCCCCGTCACATAGTAGGGAGAGC
>NW_014333289.1:1156-1511 GCF_000341935.2 Cephus cinctus | reverse complement strand
ATTATAATCGGAGAAAATTTAGTGACCAATCGCCAAGGAATCTGCTACACTATTGCAACTAACGTCAGCAACAAAAATCAAGAACTCGAATTAGAACCTCAGATACTGGAACCTTTCGAATTCCTCTCAGAAGCAGGAGATTCCTATGGTGAAGCAACCATGGACCACGAGGAACGTTTTTACCAAATTCAGAAGACTTTAAGGTTGGATCACCTTAATAAGGAAGAACAAGAACACGTAGCCGAGATTATAAACGACTTTCCGGATCAATTCCACCTTACCGGTGACAAACTAGGAATTTCAAAAACAGTCGTTCATACAATACCTACTATAGATGAAACACCGACCCATACTA
>NW_014333289.1:476-1133 GCF_000341935.2 Cephus cinctus | reverse complement strand
CCGCCAATTCATCAAAAGGAGATTAAACGTCAAATTTCCAACTTGCTTGAAAATGACGTCATTCAATCATCCACATCACCATATAATTCACCCCTGTGGATTGTTCCCAAAAAGGCCGACTCACAAGGGAACCCAAGGTGGAGAATGGTGATCGACTTCAGAGCGCTTAACGAAAAAACGATTGGAGATAGTTATCCCCCACCTTGCATCACGGAGATATTAGATCAAGTCGGTAACGCTAAATATTTCTCTGTATTCGACTTAGACAGTGGATTCCACCAGATAGGAATGGATCCTAAGGACAGAACGAAAACGGCATTTACAACACCCAATGGGCACTACGAGTACATCCGAATGCCCTTTGGCCTCAAAAACGCACCAGCAACCTTCCAGAGGTTAATGGACCAAGTTCTAACTGGACTGCAAGGAACAGAGCTATTTGTGTACCTAGACGACATCGTCATTTTCGCATCATCTCTTGAAGAACATGGACAGAAGGTTCGAGCTATGCTCCAACGACTGAAGGAACATGGATTAACACTTCAGCCGGATAAATGCGAGTTCTTACGTAAGGAGGTCACTTATTTAGGCCACATACTTTCAGAAGAAGGAGTCCGTCCCGACCCAAAGAAACTGATAGCAGTCAAAAATTTTCCT
>NW_014333289.1:0-197 GCF_000341935.2 Cephus cinctus | reverse complement strand
GCTTACACCTCAAGACTTCTGAACTCTGCGGAAACCAACTATTCAACAACTGAAAAGGAGTGTCTTGCTATCATCTACGCTGTAGCATACTTCCGACCCTATCTATGCGGTCACAAGTTCACTTTGGTAACGGATCATCGTCCTCTAATCTGGCTACATTCCGTCAAGGACCCTAGTTCACGACTGATGCGATGGAG
>NW_014333288.1:1090-1412 GCF_000341935.2 Cephus cinctus | reverse complement strand
TTTATTGGAACAGTCTGTTACAGTCTGGGACAGTCTGGGACAGTCTGGGTCCGACTGGCATATTTTAGGAACAGTTTAGGACAGTCTGGGGCAGACTGGGACCTACTGGGATTTTTTTGGAACAGTCTGGGACGGTCTGGGACCGTCTGGGACCGACTGGGATATTTTTGGAACAGCCTGGGACTCTCTGGGACAGTCTGGGACCGACTGTTATATTTCTGGAACAATATAGGAAAGTCTGGGACAGACTGGGACCGACTGGTATTTTTTTGGAACAGTCTGGGACTGTCTGGGACAGTCTGGGATAGACTGGGATATTTTG
>NW_014333288.1:0-983 GCF_000341935.2 Cephus cinctus | reverse complement strand
ATGGGACTTTATGGGACAGTCTGGGACAGACTGGGACCGACTGGGATTTATCTGGAACAGTCTGGGACAGTCTGGGACAGGCTGGGACAGACAGGGATATTTCTGGAACAATCTAGGAATGTCTGGGACAGATTGGGATCGACTTGTATTTTTTTGGAACTGTCTTGGACTGTCTGGGACAGTCTGGGACAAACTGGGATATTTTGGGAAACGCATGGGACTTTACGGGACAGTCTGGGACAGACTGGGACCGACTGGGATTTATCTGGAACAGTCTGGGACAGTCTGGGACAAACTGGGATATTTTGGGAAACGCATGGGACTTTACGGGACAGTCTGGGACAGACTGGGACCGACTGGGATTTATCTGGAACAGTCTGGGACAGTCTGGGACAAACTGGGATATTTTGGGAAACGCATGGGACTTTACGGGACAGTCTGGGACAGACTGGGACCGACTGGGATTTATCTGGAACAGTCTGGGACAGTCTGGGACAGGCTGGGACAGACAGGGATATTTCTGGAACAATCTAGGAATGTCTGGGACAGATTGGGATCGACTTGTATTTTTTTGGAACTGTCTGGGACTGTCTGGAACAGTCTGGGACAAACTGGGATATTTTGGGAAACGCATGGGACTTTACGGGACAGTCTGGGACAGACTGGGATATTTTGCGAACCGCATGGGTCTTTATGGGACAGTCTCGGAAAGACTGGGACTGACTGGGATTTTTTTGGAACAGCCTGGGACAGTCTGGGCCAGTCTGGGACAGACTGGGATATTTTGCGAACCGCATGGGTCTTTATGGGACAGTCTCGGAAAGACTGGGACTGACTGGGATTTTTTTGGAACAGTCTAGGACTGTCTGGGACAGTCTGGGATAGACTGGGATATTTTGCGAACCGCATGGGTCTTTATGGGACAGTCTCGGAAAGACTGGGACTGACTGGGATTTTTTTGGAACAGTCTGGGACAGTCTGGG
>NW_014333287.1:9025-20212 GCF_000341935.2 Cephus cinctus | reverse complement strand
CTGCCGGTTTTCCTCCCCGGCTTCCTCTCGCCACGAACCTTCGGCGTCGCTGGCATTCTCTCGGCGGCTTTCGTCGGCGGCACGGTGCTTCATGCGCCTACGCTTTTATGTAACTGGCCGTCCCACAGACGCCACGTTACAATATATAAAGGAGTGATATTAGTGGTGTATCATTCACCGAGCGCGTCAGATGCAGAATTTATAAGACACATCGAGGATGTGTCGGAGGAGCTATCAATAACAGGGGATTTTCTAATAATAGGAGACTTTAACATAGATGTCACGGTAAATTCGTTCTATAAAAAACAATTAATAGCAGGAATGTTAAGCCTAGGAATGAAACAATATGTTAATGAGCCAACGAGAGTAACAAAGGATAGCCAAACAATTATAGATCTTGTATTTGCGAATGTAAACGTACGATTGCAGGTGGTATGTACGTCTCCACTTCGCACTTCATTCATTTTTATAATATCACCTAATACTATCTTGTAATGTAGCTCAGAGTATTTACTAAAATCCCTCGCTATGAACTCTTTTCCTCCCGTTTCTAAGTGCGTATCCTTAAGAGTGACTTGTATCCACGAGTGATCCGTTATTTTTGGTGTATGTTGGATCTGTACCTCTATGTCCATATTGGCAAAGGCTAAATCTATAATATTCTCGCTGCCACATCTGACTCTTGTAGGCTCTTGTACATATTGTTTCATCCCTAATTCTTCCATCATTACTTGCAATTTTCTTGTATAATATAATCCACTTTTCATATCTATATTAAAATCCCCAAATATTATACATTCCCCTTTAACAATTATTTCTTCAGTTACTTCTTCTATAAATTTAATAAATTCTGCATCTGATGCACTCGGCGAATGATAGATAGCAGCTATCACACCTTTATATGCTGGATCCCTCACTTCTATGGCCACATACCAACAGTTCCCCACAATTTTCTTACTTTGTAATAACTGAGCCTTTATATCATTTCGTGTATATATTAATACCCCACCTGTTCTCCTATTTTCAGAGTCACATTTTATTATATTATATCCCGCCACCTTTATTTTAGTCTCCATAATGTCTTCTGTTAGCCTTGTTTCCGTCAAAGGCAAGAACATAGGCTTCCTCTTCCTAAGAACTTGTTCTTCAATTTCGTCCTTATGTATCAGTAAACTTTGCGCATTTGTGCACATTAGTACTTCTCTTCTGCACCTTAATTGCTATTCGTCAACGTGGTGTTCTGTTCTCTTCCGTTCTTCTTCCATCATCCTCTTGAATGTGGGACATTCTCTGTCAAGTGCATCATGATCATTGCTTATCGACACATGATACTTCTGTATCTTAAACATACAGTTTACGCATCTCTTCTTTGTTTCTTTGCATTCACTGCCTTTTTTGCTTACCCGCACAGTGCTGACACACCTCTTCTCGTTCGCAACACTTCGCAATGTGATTGTATCCCCAATATTTAAAACATCTTTTAACATTTAAAATATTCTACACACTAAATCCAGTCCACGCTCGATGTAAATGTTAGGTTGCCTTGCGGACCTCACGGTGTAGCTCCTATTTCGCCTTTTTCCTCTCTCTTTTGTGATGTGCACAAAGTGCCACGTCACAATATATACATATAAGAGCAAAATTAAGTGAACAAATGAGTAGGATTTATTATGAAAATGACACACTGACAAACAAGGTCTACGAAAATACTAATTTATGAATAAGCGAAATCAATTTCAACTGGTACTAAGTAACTTAGCGGATTAGAATAAATTGGAGTAAAACTGATAAATTGTAATTAGTAAGCGGAGGAATGTAAAATGGTTTGACTGAACTGTTTGATGAACCAGCGGAGAATGAGAGTGAATCTTGAAGAAATTTAGGGATGTTAGTAAACGGGAGTGGATTGTGGGAGTAGGGTTAGGGATTATTACTATTGGTTCGGGTAGAGAAATTTTTAAGGAAAAGAGCATGGAGTGGTTATAGAAATTAATTCATTGGTGCTGGGAATTTTGACGAGGGAACTCCGCATAAGGGTGAAAAAATTGCTGGATCAGGATTGGATGAGGATGACTTCTTTGTAAATGAATATGGAGTTTTTAGTGGGGTTTTCTAGGAAAGGTCATAAAGTAATAGAGTCAGGAATGTCCGCACATGTATCGCATACATAACGTCAATAACAGTCAAGACCCTATCCTAAATGTATTCTATAAACATTGTCCTTTAGGTTCACTTCATTGTCCATAGACCTAGAACCCATATGCTAGATAACCATTTCCTAGGGTCGCTATATGATAAAAACCAGACCCCACTGTTTAGTCTTCCAATGCTTAGTCATAGACCACATTCGTAGGATCTGATTTTCCACGCGGACGTAACAGAGATATTACTATATTTATATACATATATAATAAAGAGCAGTTCCGATACTGCTCGATCCGATTTGATAATCACCGCTGAAAAACCAGTGCGTCAACTTTGGATAGTGCCTAAAAACCAGATCATCAAGGAAACAAAAGATGGAGAATGGTTATAGATTATAGCGGACTTAAGGAAAAAACAACAGGTGACGCGTATCCACTTCCAAATATTACGGACATACTAGATCAATTAGGAGCCGCTAAATACTTTTCAGTATTCGATTTATCTTTTGGATTTCATCAAATTGAAATGGCGTCCGAGGATCGCCATAAAACGGCATTTACAACCCCACACGGACATTATGAATACAATCGAATGCCTTTTGGATTAAAGAATGCACCTGCTACATTTCAAAGACTTATGGATAGAGTACTTACGGGACTTCAGGGAAATGAACTCTTTGTATATCTGGACCATATAGTTATTTACGCTAAATCTCTAGAGGAACACCAAATCAAATTCGAAGCACTGATGACTAGACTCAATAATGCTAATTTGAAACTTCAGCCAGATAAATGTGAGTTTTTACGTAAAGAAGTTGTCTATCTAGGGCACATTATTGGCGAAAATGGAGTCAAACCAGATCCAAACAAGATAGAAGCAGTACGGAAATTCCCAGTTCCACGGAATCAGAAAAATGTTAAACAATTTTTGGGCTTAGTAGGTGTGACATGAATTTTTGACAATCCACGCCACAAACGACCCGCAAGACTAGGGCTGTAGGAATTCATTGTTCACGCTCCAAACGTCAGTCCTAGGTTAAGGCGCACAGATTCCTTAGTATTAAGTAACCCGCCTATTGTCCGCTTTAATGTTTCTTTGCTTGGTTTTACTTGCATACTGCTTGCTTTCTTTTCTTTTCTTTCTTTGGTGTACTGTATAACGCTTTGGTGCAACCGATTGGTGAGAGCTGGTGGGACAATGTCGAACAACGGGGGAAGTGAGGAAAGAGGCGCTGATTTTCGGTGACCCTTGGAGACCGACTGCCGCCGCTTCACGAGGAGGGGATGCTGCATCCAAGGAATCAGGAGAGTCCAGAGTACCCGGGATGGGGCTCATACTTTCGTCTGCCGGCCGTCCAGCTGGGACGCCCTACGATCGACGCCGCCCTCGCCGCCGACCAGGAGTTGACGTGTCGGGATGGGGCTCGTACTCTCGTCTGCCGGCCGTCCAGCTGGGACGCCCTACGATCGACGCCGCCCTCGCCGCCGACCAGGAGTTGACGTGTCCTCCTCGTCCTGCCGCAGGGCCGCGAGAATATCTACGACAATGCTGGAATCTGTCTCTAAATTAAGTCTTCTTCTCTAGTCAAATCTTTCAGTAACGCGACGCTTTTAGGCGATATTTCATATTATAATTTATTGATGTCTCGCATCTTCTAGTTGCTGTTCGTTGCTTATAGATTTTTCGAATTATTTAATGGGTGAATATTCAGCGCCCTTCTGGCCTGCTAGAGTCATAGAAATCCTTTGTTGTCGAGATATACGCTCGACCCTCGCGGCGACCGCGTGTGTTTTCGCCAACCGAATTTGCCGTTCCTTCGGAACACGGTCAATTAATAGCCACGATTAGTATTCTGAAGTAAATTAATAGTATCAAAAAGCGTTAAAACTGGCAACTATAGGATGCTTTTAGTTATAATAATTATATTGTATGCTCTCGCTATTTATGTGATTTCTTGGTGTTATCTATGCTGTATTTTGTATTTATCGCGTGCTTTGCTGTTACTTCTCGAATCTCCGGGTGCCGTGATGGACTCTTTCCTATTCGCGTAAAACTCTGTTCAAAATCTAGAGACTCGCAGTAGCAATTGCGCCGCTATTTGTTCGTGATTCTTATTTATTCATGTGTTCTTTGGCGTTCGTGATCAGTCCTATTTATCTTCGCGCCGTTTATGGAAATATCAGAACCATCTGTTTAGTCTCCAAAAAGTATTCTGGTCGAATTGCTAGGGACAGCCCTGTGCCACGAGCGCGTCACGAGCCTCACCGCTCCCCGCGACTACACCCTAAGCCCGCGCCTACAAACTTGCCGAGCTCGCTGCTCACGCTGCGCCGTCTACCGCGCGATAGCCGCCGTGCTACTCTAACCGAAGCGCCGTAGATCGCTATATGCCTTCGAATACCTTATTCTATCTGATTTCTGAGACTATGGTCTAATATTATATGTCCGATTGATGTTCGTGGATTCGTTCCGCATTGTTAGTGTCTTTTGCGTTTATCTGTCCGCGTTAGTTTAAGTCCGTTCTTTATGGTAATCTTTCCGCATTTAAGTAAATTTATTAGAGCGTATTATGTAGTTTGGCGAACCTTGTACCTTTAAAATCCGTATACTTTGCGTTTTTGAATCATATAGAATCACCTTTGCGACGTTTAATCGATATAATTAGTAGACTTTCTTGCTTATGTTTCTCCGATTGATACTCATTCTATTGTTTCCTTGTCTATGCTTACGTTTTTCTTTCCGTATGTATATTATAGTAATCTCTGTAAATTAACTTCACTTTGGTTTATATAGAATCTTTTTCTTAGCTTTGTTAAATTATCATAAGACTTTTGTTACTTTGGATTGCTTTGCTTTGCACCGCTCTTGTTGGTTACTTTACCTTGCCGCATGTCTTTGGCTTCTGTGCATTTTCTTTTGGCTATCTTTTCTAATTGCTTTTTGATGGCTTGTCCTAAAATATAGCTCTGGTGCGTTAAATCGATATAGTGTTTTTCCTGCTTTATATTGTTATTCCTTTGTTCCCTGCCTGAACGCCACGACGCTTCCGACTAGCTAGCCACCGGACAGGGCATTTATTTGGTGTATTAATGTTTAGCGACTCTCTCTCCTCTGCTGCTTAGTGGACATCTTACGGATCGGCCGTTGTCCCTTGGTGCATCTCGTAGTGAGATTAGGTTTAGTGACTTTGTGAACGGGTGGCACGTCTTAGGACCGTTGGCGTCGCCCCGGATCCGTTAAATTCTTGGTGATACTTTTGTGAACGAGAGATCCGTCTTAGGTTGTTAGCGTGGTCCTCGCTTCCGTTATATTAGTGTTTAGTTTTAGCGTAACCCGGCCTATTCCGAATTGGGTAAATTATTTAGTGACAAAGAGAGTACGTTGCACTCGTGGTACTCCCGCGAAGGATACTTGGCGCTCAACCCGTGTTTTCGTGTTGGTGATAGGAGGTAGAGAGAGAGGACCATTGCGGGTCATTTTTGATGACGTAAAATACCTTTTATCGATTTTTTTTTGTCTATCGTCACAAAATTTGGCGCCCAACGTGGGGCCCGAGGTGAGATCGAAAATTCTTACGTCACACAGGTTACTATCGAAGATTTATCAAAGATTTTTCAAAAACTGCGAGTCCGATGACAAGTCTTTTAGAGAAAAATGTCCCGTATTTGTGGAAAGAAGAGCAACAAAAAGCTTTTAATATCTTAAGGGAAACACTTTGCAAAAATCCAATTCTTCAATTTCCAGATTTTAGTAAACCATTCGTGTTAACAACAGACGCCTCTAATTATGCGATAGGCGCTGTACTTAGTCAAGGCCCAATAGGGAGTGATTTACCAGTTGCATATAGCTCTCGTGTTCTCAATCAAGCTGAACAAAATTATTCAGTGATAGAAAAGGAGATGTTAGCCATCACTTATGCCGTGAAACACTTTCGACCTTATTTATATGGACGAAAGTTTACATTAGTGACTGATCATAGGCCGCTTACGTGGCTTCATAAGTTCGCTGACCCTACATCACGAATAATCGGATGGAAGTTTAAACTAGCCGAGTACGATTATGAGATGCACTACAAAAACGGGAAAGTTAATCTCAATGCGGACGCATTATCGAGAAATCCAGTTGAAACAGAACAAGCTCAACTTTTACCCTTAGGGGTAGAATATGTCATCGAAGAGTACGAATCCGATTCAAGTTCATCAATACAATCATCTCACAGAGACATTTCAATTCCTATTAATCACGGGGAATCCGAGGATTCAGACATAGGGGTAACAACTACGCTCGTGCATCAACCATTAGACGGGAATGAGGATGAGTCAAGGAATTCTAACCAGGAATGCATTGAAGCAATAATAGAAGGAAATCTTGCTATGAAAATGTTAGAAATAAAGGACAATATCGCCTCACAGGATGATCCAATTGCATATTTCGTAGACAAGTCAGGAAAATCTATAGGGAATGGAGGTGACCCTTTAGCTGAAGATGGTAGACTGTTTAAAGGACCACTTAAAGCAGGAGAAGTCTATGAGCATCAATCAAGAGGAAATCTTCATTTTATTATGGTGCTCTCTCATGTTCATGCTACGTCAGAAGAAATTCAAAAATTATTTAAAGATTTAATGCATCGAATTGAATCTCATAAGATTAGTACAATTAATGTCCCTAGGGAACATAAAATTGGATTATTGAAATGGGATCAAATTAGGGAAATAATGAAATCTTCAGTAGGTAGTCAACCGTTAAAGATTATTATTTGCACTAATCAAATCAAGATGTTACAACTAAATCAAAGAATGGATGTTATCGCAGAATATCATTCATCAACGGCAGGAGGACATAAAGGAATTACTAAAACTTACAAACGCATACGTCAAGACTATTTTTGGAGAAATATGAAGGACGATATTAGGAGATACATACTAGCATGCAATAGTTGTCAAAAGAAAAAATTAGTGCGTAATAAGACACGCCAGCCGATGATAATCACTGACACCACTCAACACATTCGATAAGGTTACTCTAGATCTCGTAGGACCTTTACCATACACTGCTTCCGGAAATCGCTATATTCTAACTATTCAAGATGATCTCTCAAAATATTCAATCGCTGTGCCGATAGGTGAAATGGATTCTAGTACAATAGCTGAGGCATTTACTAAAAATTTTATTCGCCAATTCGGTACCCCTCAAACAATTTTAACGGTTCAGGGTCGCAGTTTCATCAGTTCTTTTATGAGAGAATTTGCTAAACGATTCCAAATCAAACAACTGCGAACCACTGCCTTCCGACCACAATCCAATGGATCACTTGAACGATCACACCACGTCCTAGCAGATTATCTGAAACATTATACAACAGGCAAAGTCGACTGGGACCAGTGTCTAGAAATGGCAATGTTTTTGTATAACACCAGTTATCATGAAGGAACAGAATACACTCCGCATGAGTTAATATACGGTAGAACAGCACGTATACCATCAAGTTTCGCGTGTGAATCAGCTGAAAGAACCTATGATGATCACCTAGAAAGTTTAACGGATGATCTAGACAACACTCGACAACGCGCTAGGGAAAATCTACAAAACGCTAAACAAAGATCCAAGAAATATTATGATCGAAAATTAAACCCTAGAGAATTTAATCAAGGCCAACTCGTATTCTTGCTTAAAGGAAATGGTATAGGTAAATATGATGATCAATATTCAGGACCGTATGAAATTCTGGAAGTTTTAGAAAATGGAAATATCAAACTGAAAATATCACGAACTACAACAAAAATAGTTCATCGTAATTTAATCAAAATTGCCCATCAGGCAAATGAATAAAATCATAATATCAAATTACATACCCATTTCTCTTACCAGGTTACACAGGAACAATGGGGACTTACAGAAGTGAAATCGAACTTAGAGAAAAACTAGATGAACTTTATCTAGAAGCTTTAGTTGACGTACAAGATCAAAAATATAATCTACGATGGATTTAATTGTCCTTGAGGATCTGGAGAAACAATTAAAAAATCAAGCACAACGTATACCTTTACGACAATATCTTAAACATCTGTGTTGTGAAGAATATGATGATTCACCTCTCGACTTATTTTTCTTGCACCGGCTCTTCAGGGAAGATAACGCTGAAATAGAGGAGTACGAAGAAGATGATAGCATAGGTTGGATAGACTGGAGAGGTTACGGTAGCAATTGCGATGAAAATTAAAAATGGAATTCACACTTATAAAATACAAGAATTCACAATCACAGATTTATAAGTGATATATGATTTATTAAAGAAAAGGAGTTACTATAAAAAGTTATTATAAAGGTTGTTATAAAATATCTATACCTTATTATATTATGAAAGAGTACATTAGAGGGGTCTATTTTGGGCCCAGGTTCCCCGGATTTATCAGGTTCTCTGAAGACACATGGGGGCCCGAACCCCTGCCAATGAATGCGAAGGGCCTTGTTTGTTCCTTAACTTCTTTTACTTCGTAAGTGGGAATTAATGTATAGCGCTTCCCATCAATGTCGGAAAGAAAAATGTACTCAGGGCCGTGTTCTTTCGCTTCTTTGAGATTGGCGAGCAACCTCGTCAGGCGGACAGGATTCTGGTTAGCCCATGTTGCGGGTATTCTAATGGTTGCCAATTCATTCAGGCACTATATAACAGAAAGAAGAAAGAATGACATCAAAATTATTCTCAAAATTAATAAAAACAGAACTCACTGTAGAACACCACTTTCACTAGACTATAAAATTAAAGGGTACTTACTGCGTTCTTATTACTTCCTTCCATCTTTTCTTCTCTTTTCTTTTCTTTACTTTACTTGGCTGGTTTTGAAATGATCCCGCGGTCGCAGTTCACGGTTAAATGAGCACTCGAGCAAATTCACGGACCAAGAGACACTGGGTCCCTTGGAAATTTAGTAGAGGGGATGCAACGTCACAACCCTTTTGACCAATCATCTTTTAGGAAGATGTTTTGAAATTCTTTAGACAAGAACAACCAATGTTTTAAAATTAAGATAATGTGGGTTACAGCGAATACCCGCTCCATATCATATCTTACTCTGCATGAAGACATAATATATACCACTCGAGATGCCTTTCACAAATACTGACCTAATCTATCTTAAAGCATTAAATGCTTATCTTCTCTGGAAAGGAAGTATATTATATTAAATTATTTTAAGGGGGGGGGGGAAGCGGGTCAACCGAGTTTGATTATTTGATGGCAATCCCTTTCACAAACACTAACCTATCTTAAAGTGTCAAATGTTTATCTTCACTGAAAAGTAGTATATTAAATTATTTTAAGGGGGAGAAGCGGGTCAACCAAATTGGATTATTTGATGGCAGTTTCAAAATGCATCATCATCAAGATCATACTTTTCTCAATTGGGATTGTCCAAGCTCTCATAGCTTACGACTGCAAGAGGAACAATCTCAACATTACTACGTTGTCACTATTAAAAATAGGAGAATGCGACATTCCTCCCGTCCAACCAAAAATCGAAAATGTCGATATACAACTCTTACAATTGACCTATTTTACTACCACTGAAGTAACGTTGGATAGACTGGAGAGGTTACGAAGGCAATTGGGATTGTCCAAGCCCTCATAGCTTACGACTGCAAGGGGAACAATCTCAACATTACTACGTTGTCGCTATTAAAAATAGGAGAATGCGACATTCCTCCCGTCCAACCAAAAATCCAAAATGTCGATATACAACTCTTACAATTGACCGACTTTACTACGACTGAAGTAATACAATGCAAGATAGTAATAGATCGCGATGTGTTACATTGTGGTATGCATTCTCACATTTCTGCAGTCGTCTTAGGGAAAATGCAATATCTACATGAAATTTTGCGTGAAGAATGTCATAAAATACATCAAACAAGAGCTTACCAAATTTTTTCAAATAATTACATCACGAATGCAATATCTACACGAAATTTCACGTGAAGAATGTCATAAAATACATCGAACAAGAGCTTACCACATTTCTTCAAATAATTACATCACAGGATTGTCTTTAAATGGAACATCAACGCGTCCAATAATTTTTGCCGGTACAATCAAAACAGATGGATCTTGCCAGGGTATTCAATATTCCGATCCTTATGGATCATGGTCTGATGTCATAGTTCAAGGCACAGTTAAAATATCACTATACAATTTTTATGCCATCGTGAATTTAAATGCTAATACCCTTAGTATGCCTTCTGGTAAACATGCACGCTCACAGCTGCAGCTTGTCCAGATGATGAAATGGGAAACTCGTTTTGGACCCCTATACCAAAAGACGATTGTCAGTATAAACGCTATGTACAGTACTTTTTGAAGGTAGAGCAACACTTCTCCAAAATAATTCTATTACTGTCAGCCGATACAAGGAAATCTAAGACCCCTATACCAAACGACGATTGTCACTATAAACGCTATACAGTACTTTTTGAAGGTAGAGCAACACTTCTCCAAAATAATTCTACTACTGTCAGCCGATACAACAAGGAAATCTACACATTGAATCAAGAGGACTTCACCTTTGCTTTGGCAAAAAGAGGGGAACGTAAGATCTGTGGTTACACCTTGATTGAAACTGAACATCCAAAGCTTTTCACAGTGGACAGTCGAGCAGATAGAACATTTGCAAAGAAGACATCAATCGATACTACCAACATGGATATATTCACGTATGTAAACTCTAAATTTGTTTATGTTGAAGAGCATATAAATCAACAGCTTACAACACTGTACCATGATGTCCTGATGCAACGATGTCTCCTACAACAACAAGTATTGGAAAACGCCTTAGTCTTAGCCGTGGTGGCTCCTGACGAATTCGCAAAGACTATCATGGACCATTCCGGATACATGGCTGTCGCCGCTGGAGAGGTCATTCACATTATCAAATGCATACCGGTGGAAGTAAAAATACGTCACACGACAACTTGTTACCAACAACTGCCTGTGTTCAGAGGAAACAGCAGCTATTTTGTGACTCCGAGAACGCATATGCTATTATCAAC
>NW_014333287.1:2153-8169 GCF_000341935.2 Cephus cinctus | reverse complement strand
GAATTGTTGAGTACGCGAGTGCACAAAGTGCCATTGGGCTGTCGATCGAGGTTTCTTGGATTACGCGACCAGGGAACACCACGGTAAGCGAGTCTAACTAACTTTTTTGAGCGACGTAACTTCGTGCAAATTGTGGTATCGGATTTTGTTGTTTCTCGTACGTTTTGCTTGCGCGTGTAACGAACACGCGGAGGGACTATCCCTCACCTCGAATAAGACCACGGCACGAAGATCCGTCGACCGGCAGGGTTCACGGTTTAGGTATTTTGTTTGAGAGTAATTATTGAATTCGAATTTTGTACGTTCTCCGAATTGTTTCGTGTCGTCCGCCCGTCAGGCATATGTAACTTTTGATTTTGTAACGCGTAGAACGCGTACAGGTCCTTGACGGTCGGTTATTGTGTTTTGGTAAACGCGGATTAGCCGTGTTACGACTTTGGCTTTGAATTCGTATGGTACGCGACGTACCCGTTACTATTGTTTGATTGTATTTCGTTCTGTCTTTTCGATCTAGATTAATTACTATTATTTTTTTGTGTAATTCATCAATTCGGTATTGTCCGAAAATCGTCGCGCTTCGCGCCGCCGATTTTCTTTAATAAACCGAAACATTTTCTGGAGATCGAAGTGTCCGAATAATTTTGTGTGTCGCGTGATCGTCTGACCCATCCGACCTATTGTTCCGAATCCCGCCGCCTCCGCGTAGCTGAGTTAGCCAACGTAGGCACGCGAAGACATATCGTAGAAACAGATACGTGGTTCCCGTTTTGGAACCTGGCGCCCAACAATACCTTAGGTATTTTCGAAAGTGAAATTTGTTAGCCCCTGGGTTGCCTGGAACGCGTAGGAATCGCGTAAAGGTGTGCGCCGGTCGGTCTTGCATTTTCCGGTGAGGTCGATCGCGTAAAAATACGTCACAAAATCAACAGCTTACAACACTGTACCATGATGTTCTAATGCAACGATGCCTCTTACAACAACAAGTACTGGAAAACGCCTTAGTTTTAGCTGTGGTGGCTCCTGACGAATTCGCAAAGACTATCGTGGACCATTCCGGATACATGGCTGTCACCGCCGGAGAGGTCATTCACATTATCAAATGCATACCGGTAGAAGTAAAAATACGTCATACGACAACTTGTTACCAGTAACTACCTGTATTCAGAGGAAACAGCAGTTATTTTGTGACTCCGAGAACGCATATGCTATTATCAACCGGAACAGAGATTGATTGTAACGATATTGTCCCACCTATGTATCTAATTAATGACATTTGGTATAAATTCTCTCCACAGCCCAATAGAACTATGGAACCAATTTATTTAAAACCAGATTCTGAACCTACTTGGGAGTAGACTAGCATAGATCTCGCAACCAGCGGAATCTATACGGAACAGGACTTGGAAAAATTGTGGGCCCATATCATGTTTCCAGCCGAAAAACCAGCTGTTCTGAGCAACGTAGCTCGAGGATTCAGCGGACATGGAACAGGGACTCAAGGAATGTCTATATCGCATTTCCTGAATGAAGAAGTGATCGAGACAATAGCCAGAGACACTTGGAAAAAAACTTGGGGATGGTTTACTGGTTTTGGAACTTTAAGTGCGGGATTTATTGGAATTTGGGTTTTTGTTAAATTTGTAAAATTTATTCTAGACACCATATTGCACGGACTAGCTTTACATACAGTGTATGGCTGGAGCTTATGCTTCATAGGATCATTCAGGGATTCCTTGATCAACTTCTTGCTGCATCTTGGACGAAACAAGGAGGCAAGAGATAAAGATGCAAGCCAACAAACATCTACAGCACCACAGCCAAATAATTTGGAAAAAGGAATTTCCATCAACGCAGATCAATTATTGCAACAACCTTAACAGAAGAAGACCATCTAACCGCAACTGAAAGCAGTATCACCAGATCAACTCAAGGATCAGCCAGGACCAGTCTACTACGTACACGTTGATGAAAACTGAGCAAACCGCTTAGTCTCCATACTTCAAGTGGGGAGGTGTTACGTCTCAGCCCTCGTATGTACGACACTCGTTAACCCATACATATACACAGCCACTTATACCCATGGCCAACCCGTATTATTATTTTACCCCAACCTATACAGACATTATACACACTACATATGTCGATCAATCGTTTGATATAACTAATTTTATTGATTTATACTTATAAGTTTATACTTTTGTCTTGTTTTCTATTCCGTTATATTATTGGAATCTTTAATTATGTTATCATTTATTTGACCGGAAAAATGTTACGCTTATTATTTCTATCAGGTATTATGTTCTTAAGGAACTTGTCATACCAATCCTTTATTATGTCTTGAAATAAAAGATAAACCTGAAGCTCCTCGAGAATAGCAGTACTCTCGCGAGGTTTCAGGTACAGAATTGGAAGACTTAGGTATGCAACAACAGATAGATAATTGTTAGTACTCTGATTTGTTAAATGATCATTGAGAAAGGGAATTAAAGACCAATCAAATTCATGAGAAGTAATGGAAGGGATAAGAAACGTAGTCTTTAAAAAGGGTTGGAGAGGCTAAAAAGAGGTTCTGTTCTGTGGTAAAGGTGTGGCGTTGTGAAGTACATCAAGAAGTTTTGTAAAAAAGTGCAAAGTAAAAGTCAAAGTTAGAGTCGAAATCTAGAGTTCTAGGAACTTATATTCTCTTCAATTCAGTTCTTCGAAATTCACACAGAAGTGAAGCATACCTGGTGACTCTAATCTGCAGGTTTTGTGAACCATTATCGTTACTATCATTTACAAAACCCTGATTACAATCTCATCTGGACTGAGAGTCCATCCAAACTACCTCATTAAATCATAATACTTCCAAGGAAGGCAATAAAAAGGAAACAGTTGAATTCCCTGGAAATCATTGGGTAAGCCTATGAGTGTACTCACATACAATCAGGTACACACAATAATTCATTCATACCCAGAATATCTAACTTACATAAAACGGATAAATAATACCCGAGAGTAGTTATAAGCCACTTCTGGCCGTCATAACAAACCCCCACCACTGTCCCCGATGAGTCATAGAGCGCATCGCGCTGTGTCCCTCCGTACCGCACTATGGCGTCACCCCTTGGTGGACACTATGGCGACACTGTGGTGGATCCCCCACCACGCGGCCCTGGTCCTAAGGCCCGAAACCACCCAGTAGCAGCGTAGCATCTCCCCCAGGGGGCGTATCACGGTCGGTAATTATGCTGTGACCGCCGGTCGGTAATTTTTAATTATCCTAAGGACGTAACATGGTGACGTAAAATGCGGTTCTTTCTTATAAGAAATGACTCTAATCTGCAAGTTTTGTGAACCATCATCATCACTATCATTTACAAAACCCTGATTACAATCTTATCTGGACTGAGGGTCCATCCAAATCACCTCATTGAATCTTCATACTTCCAAGGAAAACAATAAACGGAAACAGTTGAATTCCCTGGAAATCATTGGGTAAGCCTATGAGTGTACTCACATACAATCAGGTACACACAATAATTCATTCATACCCAGAATATCTAACTTACATAAAACGGATAAATAATACCCGAGAGTAGTTATAAGCCACTTCTGGCCGTCATAACAAACCCCCACCACTGTCCCCGATGAGTCATAGAGCGCATCGCGCTGTGTCCCTCCGTACCGCACTATGGCGTCACCCCTTGGTGGACACTATGGCGACACTGTGGTGGATCCCCCACCACGCGGCCCTGGTCCTAAGGCCCGAAACCACCCAGTAGCAGCGTAGCATCTCCCCCAGGGGGCGTATCACGGTCGGTAATTATGCTGTGACCGCCGGTCGGTAATTTTTAATTATCCTAAGGACGTAACATGGTGACGTAAAATGCGGTTCTTTCTTATAAGAAATACCTTATATTATACAAGTATCGTATGCATTGGCAATACTTTTTCGATACTTTTAACTATCGATGGGTGGATATCCAACCCCTAATATTTTACTCAGGATGAACCATCCACATATAACGCATCTGCTTATGGGATGTGGGTGCCCCTCTTTTGCTCGATCTAGCGAACGATGCGCAAATACGGCTGGCGTGGGGGGTACCACTGTCTTGACCAACCCTATGAATTCGAGGCCCTCGTAACCCCTACTACATGTATCTCTTATTTGCAACTATGCACAAAATCAGGGCTATGGTGGGGAAAAAGATGGTTACCTGTGAACCATCCTCGCAGCATCTTGTTAGTACAGCGACAACAATTAGTAGGTGCAAGACCGCTGCGAGCGGTGTGTGATGCACGCGTATGCACCCGCCGATTGTATAGCCTGTCTAGCCTATTTCTGTGACAACCGGGACCTGATATTAGTGTACGCTGCCAGCGGTGTGTGATGCACGCGTATGCACCCGCCGATTGTATAGCCTGTCTAGCCTACTTCTGTGACAACCGGGACCTGATATTAAGGCAGGGTGCTGCTGAGGTTCCTCCCCCACCCCGAATTTAAACTGTAGGTTATATATATATATATATATATATATATATGTACTCTTTTTGTAATCCCTAGTCTGACTATCGTTTTTTTTTTTTACACTTGTTACTAGAAATGGCGCCACGATCAACATTCGGGCGGGATGACGACGCGTTTGGGGATGGCAGTAGGGATACACCGTCTCCTACCCTGGGTGATGCGTTTTTCGATGCCCTACATACGGGGGTGTGCCTGTACGGGTACCTGTATGTCCGCGGCTACTTCTAGCTGTGATTTGACTGCGTGCTTACGCTGCCCGAGGACATACAACGGGAATACATGCCGCACACCATGCATTACTTGTTACTAGACACGGTAACAGAATTCAACGTAGGGCGTTGTGAACGCTGCGGCCAACGTGTCATGCGCGAGTTCACACCTAGCACATGTCCTGGGTGTGTGCTTTTTTATACGGGAAATAGGGACACCCTACTGCGCCGGGGAGGGGGCGAGGTTGTACTCATCCAGCAATAACGACACTTACATATTTATCAATTAGCATTACATATATTATTATACGTTTTTACTTACTTATACATATTACTCCTATTTTAATTTTAACGCTATATTGTTATACTATTGTTATTATGATTATTTCTATTTTTTTTTAATTATTATACGCTATTTTTTAAAAATATTATTCACTACTATTATATTAATATATTGTAACGTTCCGACCTTATACCCCCCTATCCTTTATCCTTTTTCCTTCCCAATCATCATTCTCGATGATGGATACGTCAAGAGCCCCACATAAGAGTGCATAGCGCACTGTGGATGTGCATAACAGTATCTGAGAGAACTCCTCAAATCCTAGAATTCCTCAATAATCCTATCAACCTCTCACAGCGACGCCGATAAAGGAAAGAGGATATAGGACCTTTAATTCTCTAATATTGCATAATTCCCTTGAATCTAGTCACAGCGACAGTCATGAGGATATAATATTAGAAATTATTACCTTTAACATTCCTAGAATCCTAAAGACAGTCAACAGACTGAAATCAAAACAAACAAGTGCCCAGACGCTATAAGCCGGCACGCGCCAAATACAATAGAAATACCAGTAAGCCGGTACTTGAAGAAACCGGTAATCCAATTAGTCAAATCAAATAATCAAATCAAAATAGTAGATCCAAAAAGTGACGTTAACACCTCGGGTGGATAAAAATCGTTATCCCCACTAGTTTTAACGTATTCCTACCAAGGATATAAGCAGCGGCTTCCTCGATAGGAACTCACTCGAATCACTCAATTCAGTCGGTCCACTCGACAACACGACAAGACGACAAGAAGCCAGTAAAGATTTGGAAAGTATAAGTTATTAAAAAGCTAGGAAAAAAACCAATCCTCTGTTCCAGAGCGAACCAGTGAACAGTATTGTACTGCAAACTGTGGGAACTCATCCTTGGCAGATCCTGGTCTTGGAAAGCATTGTGTCTCCACCCTGTATCAGGAAATCTGCCATCCTTGTAGATATTCTGCATCAAAGGCATTGTGCTG
>NW_014333287.1:532-843 GCF_000341935.2 Cephus cinctus | reverse complement strand
AACTCAAGTGTCTAAATTGTTTCTAAAGACGCCTGCCCAGTGCACAAACCCTATAAAAAGTCTCGTGATTCCTAACACTTGAAAATCACGAAACGTCTCAATATATATACAGTTTATAATAAAGAAAGAAAAAAATTAGCAAAAATGATATCTTTAATTTACATACTTAAATGCACAGACCATGCATCTTTCCATGAAACAGGTCTTAACTCATGTAGCCTGATTTACACCGCGAATATTGTACCCTACCACCGCCTCCACCACCATAGATCTTATTATCCTGCGCATACTGGCGATCCGCCAAGCGCTTC
>NW_014333287.1:0-410 GCF_000341935.2 Cephus cinctus | reverse complement strand
GCGCATACCGGCGATCCGCCAAGCGCTTCTTTCGCACAAAAGCGTCGTAGTACTCTCGTGCGATTCTATCGTTTTTCCGCAAATCACCGCTAAACACATTCTGGAAGGAATGCATCCCGAAGCCTGAGAAGAGGTAGTGTAAAAACATCATGCAGAATTGGCCGCATACCGTTGACGTCTCGCTCTGAAGCTGCTGAGTGTTCCATCGGAAGGATCGACAGTTCCGTCGGAGTCTCGATGCGTGGTGATGATTCAGCGGTGGTAATCCGTAGCTGTCAAAGTAGTAGCCGTCTCCGTCAGCGTCCACGTACATTGCAACCCAATGCGCTCCTGGTTTCGTATGATCGTCCGTATTGACGACAAGGGCAGCGGGTTTCGACCAGTTTCGGGGTATTCTATCAGCTGCGTAG
>NW_014333286.1:304257-307961 GCF_000341935.2 Cephus cinctus | reverse complement strand
GACGGAGGCGATGATCACAAAATTCTACTTCCAGACTCGCCGCTACGATGTAGTGCCGTGATTTTGGTATCACCTAAATCGGTAGTGTTGTGCATCTCCCCATTCATCTCTGTGCGAACTTGAGTTTCGTGGGCATCTGCAGATCCACTTTGCCCATTGAAATGCTATATGGAGATATATATTTACTAGTCAGACCCGAGTGACACAAAACACATGGGCATGTCTCATCTATTTATATTCCGTCAATAGTGCTACGTAAGTTTGGTTTAAACTGCATAAAAGTAGTTAATGGTTACCAGAAAAGTATGGTTATTATTTAATTAGAAACAACATAGTTGAACGATTTTACACTGGCAGTATTTGCGTGAATAATAGCGTCGGGTGAATTAATGGTAAAGTAGAACGAAGATTACCGACATCCGATTAACTACGTGGTGCGCATGTAGGTAATATAGCTCCTATAAGGTACTTGCATTTTTTTGAGGATAATGACTATTACGCAATGCAGCGTTGGCATCCAATAATTCAAATTATATTTGATAAATTGATATTACGATATAATAAATTCCATTAAAAATCATAACCTAAATGAATAGTATGAATGGATTATATTAGAATATCAATCATAATATTTGAAAGTAATATCATTCATTGATGAGGTGAACTACGTGAAATATATACATGGCACAAATAACACTATGATTAAAAAGATTTTTCTAGTTAAGGGGATTCTTAACCTTTTCTTTACCATGCGAGTAAATTTTTAACGAAAATCATATATAACAGGATTTTGACATAGATTCTTTCCCAAAGCAGAGTTCAGCTCACATTTTGCAAGGTTAAACATAATTTTGATACCGTCTTTGCAATAGTTAATGAAATTGAAAGTGCATTCTGACTTGAAATTATTTCCGTTTTCCAAATCCACATTCAAATTTTTTGTATTTTAAAACATTTGTTAACATTAGAAATATTTTTAAGTATTTAAAAAGATTTTTATTGAATTAGATGATAGCAACAGTTACTAGTCGTCAGATACGTTCGACATATATGGCGATATGACTCTCCAAAATTTTATTGACTTGCATGTCTATCTCAAAATAACTTTTATGTCCGAAGCATTAAAATTATCTTTCCCATTTGTGATATCGCTATTTAAAGGACTGCAAAACCATTCCGGCCATAAAATATACGCTTTGCTACTGTACGTTCAAAACAAATCATGTTACTGAATTTATCTCAAGTGTCCTCGTTTAATATTACATAAGTACTTTGATCCCTATATAATAACCGACTACGCATTATTTTATATTACAATCTACATTACCAGGAATGTCATATAATTTTTTAAAATAACCTGTTATCGGCTTATAACTTTTCTTTTATATAACAGTTACAATTTACCGTTACATGTCATTATGGGGTAAATGATATACAACAGCACATATAAATGGTGTGACATCCAATTCCTTACTTGTTGCATGAGGGTTGTTCAGTAATTACGGTCTGCATTTTACAAGCACAGCTGATATGGTACTCTATGTTCTGACTACAGCGTCGTTAGATTTTATCTTGAGCTTCAGAATTGAAATTTATTGATTATCTTGCTGGACATAGATTGAAACTATACTTATTACTGTATTAGTACTTGATGGCAATATGTATGGTGCTGATTGCGATAGTAAATCTTGCTGCTAGATGGCAACACATGCCGCAATAACGTGTCCTGACATCTAGGATGATACGAACGAAGAGTACATAGGCCAAAATGATATTACACAATTACGTGATAATTTTTTATTCGCATTTCATATGAAAAAAATAACCGAGATATTTCGTGGAATACTTTAGTTTACAACATTGCATATAATTTTGAAAAAAATATTTATGAAGGAAATTCACCGTATATACGATGATAAACATATAAAAATGTCATATTTTCGAATATTTCTCTTACTTTTAGCGATTAGGCGAAAAATTAATACGAAAAATTGTTGAAAAAATGTATTCGAGGATTTATTTTTTTTAATATCGAAGATTCTTGTAAAAGATCAAAATGGTATGAAAAGTTTGTGACTTTGCAAAATAGATGGCAGCACGTAAACTCTAATCGTATTTTTTATTTAATTTAAAGTACAGAATAGGATATAACACAGTTTTCGATATCGTAACAAATTCTTTTGAACTGTATTAGACTGTAAATAAATTCTTATTGTAATTTGTACATGTTTCACTTTTTATTTTACAGAGACTTAATTTCAGTGAATCTCAATGTTTCTTAAAACACTATTCTGTGCTTAGATAAAAGTGTACTTGTCTTTAAATTTAACTGTGGGAATTTTAATTTTTACATATTGTGCATTAATTGACTTGCGTAGTAGTTATTCGGAATAGAACAATTAGATTATACCTAGTGCATTGGATTAGTTTTAAACATTGCGTACATATTTAATATAATTAAGACAAATAATCATTTGCTCTGGTTTTATCATTATTCCTAATAGAAATCCAATACTCCTATCAATCATAAGCAATAAACAGAAAATTATGAGTTTGGGGAGAAATTTTGACATTTCTATGGAGTAGTAGATTCCATTGCTCCAATTAAGTAGTAAATACTAAGCTGAATACTGAATCATTATATTCCATATTAATAATTAATTGAATGGCCCTAATAATAATTGACTTATAATATTAACAGAATGATTTGTTTATTATAATCAAAGCATGATATACAAGATGTTTATTCCAATCTAGAAATGTTACACCATCAACCTTTTATAATCCCAAATTAATTCGTAATTTAATTTTAAAAAGTAATTAAAATATTCCATAAATTTTTTAAATATTATCACGTTCCATTGATCGAATCCCAAGAAAGATCGAAGTTATTAAATATTTTTGCAGTAAACAAATACATGCAGATAGCATTTCTTATTGACGGACAAACTTTCCGACATTTAATCTATAGATAAAAATGAACGAATAAAGATTTTTAAACTGAGAATTTGTTATCGAAAACAAGACACTCTTTTTTAAATATATATATATATATATATATATATATATATATATATATTATTTTGGTATAGTCTTCGTAAAAATTTCAAATTCAATTTAAAATCAAATTTCATTCACACAAGTTGAAGTAAATCCGGACATTTGATTGCTATGGAGCGACCTTCAGGTGATACAATATTTTTCAATAACCCTGTATATTCAATTATTTACCTATTGCATCCGTGATTTGCAATATCGATTTATATTCAATATCGTGATCTTCACTCTTCATATTACTTCTCCCCGAACCAAAAGAGGATCGTTCTTCGAATTGTCACGAGATAACCTTCATAAACATTGAAATACAAATTGATCATAGGGATTGGATGAAAAATGCTTCACTCGGACCATGAATGTGAGATCAATATGACGCAGAATGAAATACTATTTCTTCCTGGTAAAGGACCCTTTCGAAAATTGCGTATGGCTCTGCGTCGTTCAATTATGGCTTCAGAAAAAAATCCAAGTGCCTACATATACTTACGAAGTCGTTCCTCCATCCTCATGGAGAAACGTCGACATTTGAGGAATCATAAGCATGTTATTCATCCATTCAGTTTGTTCAGGTAAGTTGCAGCGTCGATTTGAAAGTCAATATAATTATTAAAAAAAAAAAAAAAAAAAAAAAAAAGAAAAAAAAAAAA
>NW_014333286.1:206059-304074 GCF_000341935.2 Cephus cinctus | reverse complement strand
AAAAAAAAAAAAAAAAAAAAAAACAGAAAGGTAATACGTACTAAAAATATATTTTATTTATTCAGTATTTGATAATTAACGAGATGTTTTTCAGACAGTGGTGGGACTTTATAATGATATTTGCAATAACCGGAGGGCTACTGGCTATTCCGTATAAAGCAGCATTCGTAATGATCGACAGAACGTTAACATGGACTTGTGTGAAAAATTGTGTACTTCTAATGTGCTGGGCAGATATCATCGTGAATTTAATGACCGGGTAAGTATACTTGAAATCACTATCAACTACTGATAGCAATGACACTTTGCAGAAGCGAAATATTTGCATCCCTGAGTGTTACGACATCTATAGATATGCATATACATATATTTTATCCCTTCTTGATATGAAACGTCACAATGCGCTACGGGGAAAAATAATGTTTACAGATTCTATGACAAAACTGACCGAATCGTTCATCTCAGAGAGAAGGAAATAATATTACGTTATTTAATTCGCGGTACCTTCTTCCCAGATCTTTTGGGATCAATACCAACGGACCTAATTTTCATAGGCATGTGGAACGATTGGATCGTAGCACGTGAATGTTCATCCTTAGTATATATATTTCGAATATTTTCCATGTACTCGTACATAAGTAAATTATCACGCACATACGAGATACCACGTGTCTTCTACAAGCTTTCCAGTATGATATTCTGTGTAATGATGGGATTTCATTGGCAAGCATGTATTTACTGGATCATACCTGTCATGGTAACCTCAATGAAGCTGCCTACGCAACCATCAGCAGAATCCTGGATAACCAGCAGTAAACTTTGGGATAGTGACAGTCAGTCACAATACATCTCAAGTTTGCTTCGCTCAGTGGCTGTTTTCACTTGTTCTGGAGATGTTGAGATGGCGCCGCAGACAGTCGAGGATCAATGGCTGGTGATAGTGCTGCAAGTTCTAGGCTCTTTGACCTTCTGTCTCGTGATAGCATATGGCATGCAACTATTCAAAGGTAACAACAGCTCGAAGCTCAAGTATCAAGCAACCATGGCTCAACTTAGGCAATACATGAGACACAAGCAGCTTTCTGCTCAGACTCAGAAACGCTTCGTAACCTATTATGAATTTCGATTTTATCATCAATTCTTTCGCGAAAACGAGATCCTGAACAGCCTGTCTGCGCAGATGCGACAGGAAATAGGGATGCACTCGTGTCGGAAGCTGGTAGAGAACGTGACGTTCTTCAACAACTTACCTATGTCGGTACTGGTCCGCATAGTGGCCCTGCTGCGCTCTGAAGTCTTCCTGGCGAACGATGTCATCGTTCGTTCTAACCAGCCTGGCGACTGCATGTATTTCATTGCCACGGGGACTGTTGCAATTTATACGAATTCCGGGAAGGAGGTCTGCCACTTGGAAGACGGCGCTCATTTTGGGGAAATCGCGCTAGTTATGCCGGACGAACGCAGAGTTGCTAGCGTTGTGGCTGTTGAGGTCTGCGAGCTTTATAGGCTTGAAAGGGCTGATTTTGCCAGGACGATTCATCCTTATCCGATGCTGTGGGAACGTATCAAGAAGATCGCTGTGGAACGACATGAAAAGACGACTATTCTTAATGCACAATAAACTACAGCGTCATACTTTTACAGTGTGGCAATAAAACGATTAGCCGATGCAAGTACGAAGAATAAAACAGTGACCTTTTTTAATGGTCGTTTGCTCCGACAAAGGATGGACCAGTAAAATGAATTTAAAAAGCTAGTTGTATTTAACGCGAAGATCGTTAAGGTGTTTCACGTTGAAGATACATCGCTTCCGATATTCCATGTTCGGGGATGAAAGTGAGTTCTGAAAATAAAAAAAAAATAAAATAAAGGAACCAGCAACTGAATTAAAATTATGATTGCATGAAATTGTCGACAAACAATTTATTTCAACATAATGCATCGGGATTTAAAATATTAATCATAAGTAATATTTCTTTACAATTTTTACTTGTACGCCAATAAGCAGCAATCTGTCGGGAAAATTTGTACTCTACTGGAAGTACAAGAAAAAGCGCAGCTAATCAATAATTTTTCCACAGCAGATAATATTAATTGTACCATAGATATATAGCTAATTAGCAAAAATTAATTCCATTAGGTTCTCCCTTTAAAGGTATCTCCCTTTAAAGCTCTCAAAGTAAAAGATTCTTAGCTGCGAAGGAATTTTTAAATTATAAATGGCAGTTAGCGCCGTCGGGAATTCCGATGGCGGTGAAAAGTAGTAGACGCACGCCCATTCGACAAAACAATGGTTTGTGCGCATCGACGCATGGGCAGAGCGCAGATGACAATGGAACGCTTAGTAGGGTTGGGCATTGTAATAGGTCGGCGATGCGCCTGCTTGGTAGGAAGTTGGAACACGCGCGCGAGCGCACGCACTCGGAGGCCCAAGCCGCCCCAGCCCCCACCCCACTGGGCGCCGCGTGCCGCCTATTGTTATCAGGAGGGTTCCAGTAGAAGAGAGGGCACCGAGAGGGCCGTTTGTGCCGGCTTGCTGGCTATGGTTATGTGCTGGCCACACCCCGCGGAGCCAGCCAACGGGAGTGCCTTTGGCGCTCGCGACCGGCGACCCACCTGACCTCGCCATGGGCAGATCCGCCGCTCGCATCGCGCCTATTGTTCCTTCCGTGTGCGCACCCGATCCCGGCTGGAACCTGCCGCCGCGACGCTTTAGCTCGGCGCGACACTTTGAGCCAATCGAACGCTCCGAGCCTCCCGCCTCGTTGCTGTCACCGAGTAGAATGGCCTTGGCGCTGGATTTCACGAATTTACATTCTTTATTTGAATTTTGGTTGTGTTCTTCTTTCTCCTTTTTTAAAATCTTTTTATTTATCGTTCTCTTGTCTTTTTTCTACGCCCCCATTGTCATGACACAGAAATGACCGATGATACTTGACAGTACTCGAATAAGATGAAAGACCTAGCGATCGGGGAATGCTCGTTTGCATGCCGTGGGACTTCAGAAAGAAAAGAGGGTATCCTATTGAAGTAAGGTTGTATATAGCTACACGAGGGGACGTAAATAATGGTGTAAATTCGGTAGCTCCGATTTTTTAATTCTCCACACAGTTTCAAAAAATAATGGTACCTCCCTTTAGAAAAGCTTTGGGTCTTAAGTTGTACGACGCCTGCCGTCTGTACGGGTGGCACGTTATTCGGCCGTCTTCCTGAAGATTTCTAATAAACAGATATACAGCATACCTATAGTAACAAAACCCGGCGACGGCGACCCTGGCTACCTTCTCCTCCTCGGCGGGTCGATACTCTGCGGGCCACCAGCCTCCCCCGTCGACCCGTAACCCCACAATTCCCTCTCTCACGGGCTCACTCTCCTCCTCGGCGTCTCTGCACCCCTTCGCCTCACTCTCTCCTTCCATCCTACTCCCTCGTGCTTTCTCTTACTCTCTCTCTCCTTCTCTGTCTCGCCTTGTCCCTCCTAAGGACCCCTTGCTCCCTTCTATCCTTCGAACCACGTACCCATCTTCAGCCAGAATCATTCCGTCCGTTCCGTTATTTCCACCGGTTCCGTTCCCTGGCATCCCTTTATCAGCCTCGTAGCACCGACCATAGGTGCACCGCTTGATTGATCGTTTATCGATACGCAGACCACCCCGGCGAGCAATACGATCTCCTCCGTACAGGCATTACACATTTATAAGGGCGTTAAACACGAGCCGCATCAGTGGCATATAGTGCTCTAGTAGGTACCCCACCTCACTGCACCCCACCGCACCCCTCCCCATCTGGTACCCGACCGCCCCTCACTCGCGCCCTCTTGGCTGTCTTCCTCCTCCCCTTGGCCCTTCAACCCCTTTGGACTCCTCTTTTCCTTCTCCTCCTCCTCCTCCTCCTCCTCCTCACCAACACCCAAACCCGCCGACCTCTTTCCAAAAGCCTGCCCACCCAACCAACGAAGCTGGATCGGTTTTGTGTATAGGGAAGCCCATGGTCGATTGGTGTCGGTGTGTTTGTAAGCTCGGAGCAACATTGATGTTACGACTGGGGCGTCCGCCTCCATTATTTCACCCCAACTGTGCCTCAAACCATCGTCAACCAGCTACCCCAACCCGCGAATCCAAACACAACCGATATGTATTGATATGGGCTTCCGTTTACCATTGACTACATACGTAACTCGACGGCTACCAGCCCCCGCACACGCTTCCGAATAGTATATCAATTTTTAACGACCGCTCAAATCGTTCCAGCCAGTATTCTATTCCGCGTGCCACTCTCGATTCTTCTAACCCTCTAACGGCCGGCCAATTCGCTTCAGTGTGAAAGCTCCCTTTTTTCATTCAGCCCGAGATCTCAGGTATCCTATAGACAACTCGTTGCTCCATTTTAACGGGTTACCCAGAAAGTTCCAGCTCGTCTTTTCAACTATGAAAGATGCTCCTGTGTGTCTTTATATCATTTCCCAAGTATATCTCCATACTCCTGCACGCTTTTACCTCTTAATGACGTTTCACTCGTTACAATCTGCCACGTGTTCTCTATACTCCGGTCTCTTCCTGAAATCGATACTTGACCTTTTATCTCTGGCGTAGTTGGGCGATCGCTGGGTCACACCGGGAACGTCTTGTTTTTACGTGAGACGTAGGATTAACGTTAATTTTCACCATGAAAGATACCATTATCAGATTTGGTCCTGCGATCCACGTGTCATTGGAATCGAAGTAAGAAATCGCTCAGTTCTCAAGGACCACCGCTTTATACTATCATTTATTTATCAGTGTAACACTACTGCTTTAATCGCTGCATCAGAATATCGCAGCGCGACGTATTACAATGCTCGATGTCCGTCACACGTCTCTGAGCTCGAACGATGGCATTTATAAGGCAGTGTCAACAACGGCGGGTAATGACGTGCGTCCCGTTTGAGTTGCTCAGCAGGAGGGAGCAATGGGCGGGCGCACCCGCAACGCATCATCGGCGTCACGCCACATTGAACATCATTGTCCGGCTTGAAGCCGTCGTTTATCGTTCGGATGACGGTGGCCACCGAGATCACTAGCTAGACAATCCTTGTTCCCCACTTCCACTTGACCTCGGGTCAATCTTTTTTATGACCACAGTACTAATCTTTTCGAAAAAAAATGAACTGCGCATTCTCCATAACCATTGTTATACGGAGTGCAAGCTATTGTCAAGGCTGAACAATCGTGCAGCTACGAGCAGGAAGTGCTTTATTATTTTTCTATGTTCAATCGTCATTGGAGTTACTACTTTTGTGTAGGCTACTTGCTTTTTCGCAGGATATGGGGGGGCCTTATGCATACGTCATAAAAAATAGGGGTTCGTATGTGTAAGTGCACGTAAAAGTTAAAAAAAAAATTTTTAAACAAATGAGTATATCGATCCTGGTAAAATTGACACGCGATTTCAATTTACGGATGTGCATGGAATTTGGATTTGCACTTGTTCAGTAATCTCGGTTTGAAAACTACGCATGCGCAAAAATCTTTCGATTTTATGGTCAAAGTCTGGATCAAAAGTTTTTGACGAATCGTTAAATTGATCGACTTCTAATTTTAACGAGAAATTAAGTTCTGGATGTCATGGGTAAATTTGCTGACGTCTAGCACTTCACAGTTTCAATCGGTACGTGCACGAAGATTTAGAAACTTACCGTCGTACGTGTGTATCCAAATATCTGAATAAACTAATCGGGTTGAAATTCATAAGAGCCATTTATAAATGCCAAATACTATCAATTCGAAGGTTTCGCATCCGCGAAGTTAATATTTTTTTAAAACATACAACAAATGCATATGATGCAACCGTATGGGTTAAGCGATCGTTCCTCAAGGCAAACCCGTTTGCTCTGACATGTATAAACTCTATCAACTGTTCTTCTGCTAACTCTCGTTCTCCTTTCCAAGTCCGTATTTTGTCGCCATATTTGTCGGAAACCGATATCACAGGATATCACAGCAATTGCGATTTATCTGCTCGTCCAGCCCTGATTTAGAATCAGCTGGTACGTAGCAGGTATAATACATGGGATTGGCCTTTGACTCGTTTCTCACAACACCCCTGTTCCGATTACCCCTGTTGAAAACGAGGGTTAATTTTGCAAATCATCTTCGGCCCCTTGTTACTACGGACTCAGGATTATCTTGCAGTCGGGCAATTCGTTGCAGCTATCGACCAAACGATTAATATCAGCGAACGATGATTTGCACTAATAGGAGATGCGTTGTTGGGAAGATACTTAAGTATCGGACAGAGCATCTTATGTTAGCGAGACGAGAGAAGTACGTTTTCATTAATTTCTGCTTCCGAAAGTGCTACCGTATTTAGTTTATTTCTTTGGCATAAGTCGCCGTGAAATTAATTTATCATTTTCACGTATGGAAATTATCAGTTTTTATGCAAATCCAAGAACACGTGCCACCTGTGTGAGAACACCGTTCTGTGACAAGATACACATAAATTGTACAAGTGATATTAATCGCTAGACGAATTTGCCTAGTGAATAACAAATTTTTTCAAAAATTTGTTAATCAATAGAATCATATATTTCTTATTAATTTATTTGAGTTAGATAAATGATTTTTAACTCGTACATTTGTAATTATAATGAACGGTACAATAATGTTTATAAGGATATTGGAAGATGATAAGTATCTGATATTTCCTTAATATTTTTTCAATAACAATTAAACTGCTTATTACAAACGAGTCTATGTGATTTGTATGACTTTCACATTTGTGCCAGTTTATAAGCTGATCGCGTACTTTAATTACACGTTTTGAAAAACATGAAAAACCTTATCTGTCTTTAATAGACACATATTCACAATATTACAGATACAATAATATATGCTAAGTTCAAAAAAAGGAATCGGGTTGGTGTTAACTTTGAAAACTTTTTTGGATTGAGTATCGCAATAACAATAAAACGACAGTACGAGGTAGTTTAGATTAAAAATTCCTGAACTTTTGAGTGATAAGTACCGGAAGCTATATATTATTTGAAATGAAAACTTTTGAAAATACACAAACACTCACATAAATACATATATGTGTATTGTGAACTGAAAACCGTGACTTGCGAATCGTCGATCATTCCTTAAACAAATAACCTCTCGTTATAAATGAGCAAAGTTGTTTGAAGGTTCCTTGTTCCGTTCATTATCACTTTCTTCGTAGGAACTTCAGCCCTGTCTTACACTTTTCGTACCTTAACAAATGATGAGGCAAAATTCACTTTAATACACTTCCTGAGAATTAACTTTTTTTTTCATCAATTTAAGTATGTACTGTTTGAACCAATATACAGCATCTCAGTATTCATAATAATGCCTGATTGTTAATCCTATGTCATGAAGTAACACAAATAAGCGCCAATACAAAAATAAGCGCAAAAAACATGAAAAGTTATTTTTTAATGAAAAGCATGTTGAATTATGCAGGTTATGGAAACATGTTGAAAAAACTATATTTATGACTTCCTTTAATTTCTTACCACGTTTGTATAATTTGCTTGATTAACTACCAACACTTCTGCAGAGACCACTTGTCGATATTATTGTAATACATTTTAATGAATTTACTATACACACAGTGAATATCGCCATTGGAATACTTATTATGTAAGATAGATGTCACGTTCAGAAAACCTTGCTTTGCAAGCTATTAAATAAAAACTCCACAAAAATTCGCTGAGTAAGAATGTATTAAGCTTGACAAACATAGCAATTATAAAATGACTAATAACACGATGCATCATTAATTAAAAAAAAAAAAAGTAAAATCGCTACACACTCTTAAACACTTTGTTTCACCTCACCCAAGCAGTACAGAATAGGTAGCACGTATTCACACCTTGCTTATAACTCAACCGCCTGGAGCAAAATTCATTCAATCACAGTTCAAGTATTGAGCATTATTCTAGCTATTCTTAACACAAAGTGTCTTTAAAAGCTAGATTTGAACAGAGGCAATCTTAAAAATTTTTTAGTCTTTTAGACTGTAGACCAGCCACAGGCGGGGACCTCCTAAACCAGCGAATTCTTTATAAAAAACAATATTCATCTTTCCAAAAGCTAGATGACGTGTTTTGGTAATATTTAATAAAAACAAAATGAAAGAATGAGCGAAACGACGTTAAGTTTTTGTGCTGTTAGTAATAAACGATGGATGATTAGTATTAAGTGGCGTTAGCAGTTCAACTCGAAGATCAGCCATGGTGGCTGCACGATAGCGTGCGTACACGTATAGGCGTATTCAGGCAAGGTATCGTTACGTGGCGTTCATAGTGGTCCACGGGGACCACCCGGAGCGCTGGGCATCTGAATTAATTATTTGTTTTAATATAAAATCCGCAGGGTGTGATTTAGTCGGCCGCCACAGGGGCAAGTAGGCACTCGAGCGCATAAACAAGTCGGTGTCGTGTTGTTCCCCTGAGATGTATATGTACCTGACTAACAAGTTACCAGCACGGCGCGGCCAGTGTGAAAGCCGCGCTTGATTCTACGTGTGACCACCTCGGATCCACCAGCGGACATCGCTAAAGAGAATCCACTGAACACAATATTCTTGGGTTCTCGCGCATCATTGAAAATTGCACGCGTCACGAGGAGCATACATTCCACTAGCAAGGAACACGGCTGCTCGACCGTTTTTCGAGAATGTTCCGTGAGCTATGTCGTTTCCTTGTGCACCGCGAAGAGGTAGGACCTGGACTACGGGGAGGAGGTGAAATACTTTTTCGAAGAATTTTTCAATGAGCCTTTTAGTCTACAGGCACCTCGGGATCGTTACCGGTTTTGGACGCAGAACGGAATGGAGAGTTGGTCATTCTCCTGCATACATTTGATTCGTAACAAATGGGTACCATTGTTGTAACAAGGTATTATTAGTAAAATACTCCAACTCGTAATTACCCAAGTATATTAATGGTCGTCGGATTTGTCATACATTTTTTTTTTTTTTTTTTTTTTCATACGTTCCACTTGGACATGGATAACTTTTATTTCCTAGTCATTGTCCGCGTCCGCCCATAAATTATTATCTTAGTCGAGATTTACGTTGGCAAAAGGAAGCTCAAATAAAATCTAGCTCAATCGCAGCTTCGGAATCTCATTAATGGAAAGAAGTGAGGTCGCGTGTAGCAGAGAGTAGCGTTCATAGCTATTGGTCAGGATCGGAGGCCGGCAGACCACTAATCACCACTAATGTTAATATTATGCAGCAACCACAATGCTCTACGTGGAACCTCGATAAACCACGAGTGGATCTCGGAGATGCATGCACCTCTCGCATGCAATCCTCCTCTGTCCAGCCAGTCCTATCCGTAGCTTCTATACGGATCGTTTCGACTTGGATCTTTGGAGCCTGCTTGCAATTTGACTTTTTAATCTTTCGCTCGACTCACTCAATTTACTTGGCTCAATTTCCTCATTGCACGATCCACTGTCCATTCCGAGATTGAAATTTAAATTGTGAAATTATAGGCATGTGTCATAGAAACAGGATGAAAGGAATGACGATTATGTTGGAGAACAATGTATTATATCTTTCATTGTTAAATACGCATTTGGACCGAGAACTATACTGTCGCCTAAAGGGTTTTCTTTTAAGCCTATTGTAAATATACTCGGACCGTTGTTCATCGTGCTACGTAGAAAGGAACGCACTTTTTATAGGAGTCACTTTGGAACATTAATCATTTTAGAAATTTTATTTCTAACTATGCGTCTCTCGTAATTACGCATTCGTGAGTGAATGCTAATAGATGGTCACTGACAATAAATTGAATAGCCACATCGATCCAAGGCGATTCTGTTTGCGTTTAATTGACGCCGCTGCAGCCGCCGAAACTTCGAGCTTCGACGTCAACATCCTCTATTCGAGAACATAAAGAGAAAACATTGAATTTCAACACTGACTGAGATCATTTGTTGAATAGTCATTTCACATTATAATAGGATATAACGAGTTTGTATACCACTTTATTTAGCGGGGTGACTATTATTACTATGGCAACAGTAAAACTTAAGTGATAACACAGTCTGCGTAAGTCAAAAAAACTACTTTTCTTCATGGATATTATAATTATCGAACTTTTTGCTTTTTACGATATAACATAATGAGGTGGCAATTACCTATCAGATATCCAAGTAAGTTTCCACATAAATGCCATAATCAATCATCTGCATATTAAATGTTATCTATTGCATCCGGTAGCAATATTTTATGTATCGTTTAAATGATGTGAAATTTTTTATTTGCAATTTGACATACTCTTTATCAAAATTGGTAATGCAGCTTGTCGTACTTGTATCTTTAGAGCGTTTAATCGATTAATGTGTAAGACACTTTCGAATATGTCCATTAAGGCGCTTTTATTACGTCATACCCACCACTTTGTTCGTATTTTGTGCTACTTTTAGCGAAGACCATAGTACAAGTGGATTGTAGCGATTGGAAGTTAAAAGTAATTGTGACAGTGCGCGTAAAGTCATCAGGTTATTTTTCGAGAGACTCAAATACCTATTTAACATGCGCGATATGTTTGATCGTACGATATAAACCGTTCACGCAGCAGCCCACGTTTACGTCTTGCGAGGAAACTTGCCTTACCGGTAAAATAGAAATGCGATTGTGACTCGATGGGACACCAACTGGCTCAAGATTTTTGTACGTTTCCATGTCACGTAATCGCGACAGTTGCTGTTGCTACTTTGAGAAATAGTTGAACGTGCCAGCGGATCGAATGCAAATTTTGACTACCTCTTTTCTAATCGACTGGTTAACTAATATTTAAATGAAACTGTTACGTGATACGTATATTAATAACAGGTCAACTTTAATATACGATACATGATTGATCGTTTATTGCGAGGCTGGTTGAAACGAAAAGTATTTTGAAAATTTTTATCATTCATGATTAAGTGATATTGTTTAATCTCTGGAACAATCGTGTTCGTTATCGTCCGCGTTGATTGTAAGTGATAAATTGAATTAAATAATGGCACAGCAAACCGAAAACTGGAGGCACACTTTTACTTTAATTGGCAGTGTCATCAAGTAACATACATGAGTAATATAGCAAGGGTTAAGTGGAATTACAAAATAGGACTGACTTTCTTCAAACTTTACTTGATTAATTGAAAATATAAAAGTTCTGGATTCAAAAATTAATTTGAAGATTTAAACATTGCCTTACCATGATTAATAGTGTTCAATTTCTTCCTATAGTAAATCCAACATCAGTTATTCTGATCGAGTACTGAATAATTCTCTATATTCATATGCTAATATAACATCGCATATTGAAATATTTCCTGACTTAATTTTCATCATCAAAGGTTACTGATTATCCCAAACAATGTTGAGTACCACGTTTAGCAATGACCCACGTATATGTATTATTCAAAGAAGTAACTAACTTCACGTAAAGAAGTCCCAATTTCGTTCATTAAATTTGTAAATTAGTTTCTAAAAAAACTTGTACAAATATATAGCGTCCTTAACTCTACACGAGCTTTGCTTTTCCGTACCTTGGAGGTAAAATATTTTCGCAGCACATCGACTAATAGGGCGCCTAAAGCGCAGCTCGTATCTGTAACAGGTAATTTCTTCACGAAGTCCATCGAGCAGTTACGATCAGCAGTTGTCTTCCGCAGGCACACGTTACAAGTATTTTTCGTACCGTTATACGAGCTACCATATAAAACCAATATAAATCAACTGACCCTTAAGGGCAACGATAACAAGAACAACGATGCCAATATGACAATTCTTGAGCGGCGATCTTTTTGGCGTAGACGCGCTCCCGCGCCTGAGTGGCACGCTTACTCTTGCAACGGCACAAACATTCCCCGGGGAAGGCCTATTAATAGGAGGCCGAGCATACCATAAGCGAATGTCCTCTTTGAGAAGCAGAACCAGCTCGGCCGAGGAGGAGGACGCCTGTACTTTCCGAAGAGACACGAAGACAGTACACCTATAAGCTCCTCGAAGTCAGCTCGGAGTAATTACAGAGGTGGTTTAAAATAATGAAAATCTATTAGTTGGTAGCGGCTCATAGTAATGATATTCATTTAAGGGTTGGACCCATCCGATGAGGGAAGGAGTCCGTGCGTGAGCGCGTGTGTATATCGACGAGGAGAGGAGAGCAGAGAGAGAAATGATGAAGGAAGCTAAGAGAAAAGAGAAAAGAGAGAGAGAGAGAGAGAGAGAGAGAGGAGAGAGTCCAGGAGATTCGAGGGCTGGTGGTGTGCAGGAATCGAGCGAGCGCCGCCTTGCTGGTCGGTTGGGGTCGGTGACTCGAACGGTCGCCGATCCGTCAGTCGATTACTCTGGGGATCTTACGTGAACATGGAAACAGGTTCTTGGAATCCGGTTCTCGATTCTACATACGACTCTAATCAACGCGGCTAGATTGCTGCATCGTTCGCTGGTTGGCTGGTTGGTTGCTTGGTCGGCTGGTTGTTGGTTGGTTGGGTGGTTGGTTCGTTGGTCGACTGCTGGGCTGGTTCGTTTATTAGTTCCTTGGATCGTTTCTCAGTACGCACGTATGTTCATACATTTGTATGTTCGTTTGTTTCATTTCGCCCTCTGGTACTACGTACATTGCTGCTCTCTACCTGCATTGCATTGCTGCACTTACATTGTGCGTACGTGCCACCGTGCGCCCGCTAACTTACACGGATCTTGTGCACTTAGCTGCACTCGCTGCCTATTATCCTCGATTGTACATCTAGTACCCATCGTCATCTTATGAACTCCCTCGCGGATTCGTTTTCGCAATGGCTTCTCGCGTAAGTGATTAGGAATATAGGCGATGCACTTATTATGGAGAAAAATAACTACGGAGGATCTCGTTGGCTTCTAATACCTGTGAAATTGTCTAGATTGAATAGAAAAAAATTTCAAGCATGTACGACGATAATTAGAGCGATACTTATTTTGACTGTAAACTTCGAGAAATGTGTAATGAACAATAAAATTCAACAAATAATATTTATCATATAACGTAGTCCTTAACGCTATGTGAGGATAAGCTTATTTTATTGCAATGTATCGAATGATAATCATACGTATACATACAGTGAATTAATTAATATCAGAATTCACCGAAGTCTCATTATAATATAATGTACATACTCGAGGTGACGCTCGAGGGGGCTGAGACATATCTACTTAACCAGACATTGATAAAATAAAAAGTGCGTAGGAATTCTGTGTAGAGGAATTATACGAGGACACGTTGCTAACAGAGCCAATAGAATGAAAGTTCTTGTTTGAAGGAAGGATCGATTAATTGAAATATTCGAATCATCAATAACATGGTGCGGCGTTACTTAGGCACAAAGAGAGAAAACCCTTAGCGGGTCATGTTACTCCAAAATAATTGTCGTTTCTAACGATGTCAATGAGATGCGGTCGAGAGTAGCAGGACGGTGGTCCAAGGTCGTCCACCTGTCAGGTTATCCTGTGGGATCCAAGATGCCTGAATAGTCGAGAGTGTTCGAAACACGCAATGCACATCGATGACGAGTAGTCAATAGACCCCTGTTACGTGCGATATGGCTCTTTAATAAATATATCTTGTTTCTTCTAGAATGCGATAGTTTATTATCTTTGCCTGTAGCCTTTGAAATATACAATGTCAACTTAATGGCATACAGATCGATTGCTTTGAATATACTTATGATAAATACCAATTAGAACTGGAGTACACCAAGTCGAAAAACAAGTTTGATCTATTATTCTATTACGGAGATAATAGACTATAATTAAATAAATAACTCTGAGCAGGATTAAGGCAAACCTGAAGATAGGAGAAACAAGGAGGTAAACAGTAGACACGAGGTTTCAGTTATTTCACAATAACGTACTGTATTACAAACGAGGACATTTACACAATCGTCTTCGTAATGTTATACCCACCAACGTCGGACTGCGTTACGGATACTCAACGTAGCGACAACTCTCTGAATTCGAGTGAGAGTTTCTACTGTAGCGTCACCAGCGTGTCTTCGTTTCGTTTGTTTTCCATATACGCTGGACCATCGTCGCCTCAAAGTTACGACTTAGAGCTCTTTGTAATCCTACACAATTCCCTCGACACGTACCGGCGCTATACGACGCGGTTCCCTATGAGACGGAGACCCGCTCGTTTCTCCGCGCTTTCGACTTTCAAAGTGAAACGTTATAGCTCATAGCCTATCTCGATCGTCGATGCTTTAAAAGAAACAATTTAGTCCTTGGTCGTATTACAATTTAGTCGCCGACCGTTTTCTCGCTCGGTTATCCCATAATCGATCATCGGTCAATTCGAGTTTGGAGTCGCCCGATAATAATAGCTGGAGTAAATTCGATTCGGCCGAAGAAACGAGCACGCGTAAGGACAATCGTCAACCGGTTGTACCTCACGGCATATATTCTTTTGATACCCCGAGGCCAAGACGAAAGTTTGCGCCGTGATCGTGCACGAGGTTCAAGGCACGAACTATACAGCCGATAGAATGTGGAATACGAGCCCTAAAAAAGGCTGCTTGTAAATTAGTGCGCGCGTAGGTACAAACCTACCAGCATGGCACGAGGAAACGTGTCGATGGGAGTTTTGTCGTATTTCGACGCGATGCCCAACGAGACGCAACGCCCTGACTGTGTTTCCTATGTTCCACGTCTCGAGTTCAAAAAGACTGCATTCATACGTTAAGTTTCGTTTTCACTGCGAGCCATCGGCGCAGTGGTCTAATGTTCGCCATTTTCAAGGTGGCACGCTGGCAGTCTTCGGAAGACAGAGTCGGCTCATGTTCCAGGTCTCCTGCGATTTATCGCAAGGACACAGAAGTCTAGTCTGAGAAGACCCGGAGACATTTCTCTCCTTGTAAAAATGCTCTTATCCAGACTGGTGACTGGAATCTATTGAACTTTGCCATATGGCAGAATTATGGTCACGTGTCGAGGCACAAATATCCTTGTCGCGTTGCCGGTGTCGGTGGCTGTATCGAGAGTTTATAGCTCGCCGACGTAACCGGGCAGAGATCGATGTGGCACACGTCGACGCCGCTAATGGCTCCAGAGAACTGGATGTTCCTAAATCTAATTTCGAGTCGTAGCGTATAGTGATAAGGACGTAAAACAAGTATCGATGCGATAGGATCTTAAAAAGCAATAGGAGTCACAAGGCCGTATAGGTTATGAGCATTCTTCGTGTCTAGGACACATCCATGACTCCATACGCATATCTCCTGTATTTATTTAGAACATAAGTAATGAACCCGTCCGTGCATGTGCAAGTTCGACCTTGACGTTGCGTGACTCTTTCCATGACCGTTACGTGACGCAGCAAAAAGTCTTCTTGGAAGTAACAGTTCTACACCTTTCATTAAACTATTTTCGGCTGATATACCTATGACGCGTGTGGCTACCGTACGAAATCGACACCGCAAGGTCACGCATCTTCGACGGATGAACTTCACTCCAAATTAGGGTACCGGTAGATTAATGTTTTCTAGCTCACGAATACGTGCCTAGTATGCTCCTAGCTTTGTACGTATGCTTGAGATAGGTACCAGTATGTGTACTGTTTCCAAATGCACACGCGTGATGGAAACGGACAATACATGAACAAGAGGTGCACCTACGGAGAAGATGCTGCTGCGAGAGTAGGTTTGAACTGGTGGGAAAGGGCTGCAGAGTGGATTGACGATGTAAGAGGGGCCCGTGCATCACCTGTGTCGGGTTGCGGCCTAGGACCCATGGCTCGCGGCCCACGGGTATCGGGGCCTTGTTGTGGCAAGAGGTGCAACGGGGATGGGATCTTGCTGTGGCTACGGTGGCCACGGTGGCCGTGACGGAGACGAAGCCATGAGCATTGGAACGGGTATGAGGCTGGATGGGGCTGGATGGGGCTGGATGGGGCTGGATGGGGCACTCGTGGACCAGGCAGACAGCCACAGGGCGAGAGGGCCGAGAGGCGACTGCGTGTGTGACAAGTGAGGCCCGGGGGGGTATCTACGGGCACAAATGCACACGCGTACGGGGGACTACGGAGATCGGGGCCCGTACAAGCCCCGAAGAGGCCCCGCGCGCAAGACTCTACGAGAGCCGGGGCCTCTAGAAGCGAACGAACCGCGCGCGGCTGCCCTCCGGCGCTCGTCCGACGGCATTCCTTCCTCCAACCAGCTCGCCTCTTCATTCTTCCAGTCCTACCCTCCTCCTCCCCATCCTCTCTTTCTCGCACTCTCTTGCTCCCTCTTCTCCTGAGTCGGCAGCCTCTCTCGTTCTCTCTCACTCGCTCGCAAGGTCCCAATTTTAGTCTCGAAAGATGCCTAAACACCCGACTTTGTCACCTGTTGTTCCCTGCTGCCCCCGGACCCCTCGGCTCGCCCGCTTGTTTTCTCTCTTCCTCTTTTTCTTATTCTTCTTCTTCTTCTTTCTATCCACTCGCCGAAAGCCAAGTTTACCGGCTGATCGTTCTGCCTCGATTCACGTAGATATTCTCGCTAATGATTGCCCGATGATGCTAATGAGGACAAAAATGTAATTAAAAGACGTGAAATCGTAGCGCGACCTCCAGTCAACCTGTCAGCGTCCAACATAACGCTAAGACGACAACTACCACGGATCCAGAGAAAGTCTTTGAAAAAGAATCTTCCTTATTTGGAATTTCATTCGACACTTCTCACGTCGTATGATATTACTTTATGTTCCCTGCCGGTCACTGATCATTATTGATATTCAGCGATCCAACAGGACACGTCAGATCATTAAAACCTCGACCACGGCAATTACATTTATTTTACAACTGTCGTGCGGCAATATTCGAAGTCAAGGATCACATTTAAAAAAGAATCACACGAGTTCTTTTTATGTGGAAAACAGTCGATTTCCTCAATAAAATATTAATCTTTTACCAAGGCTCTCAACCGATATGCGTAATTCGCATTCGTAGAAGCACGAAGAACCGCGTCGTCCCCATGAGCATCCTTACTCTTTTAATCGGCATAAATAATAAATTATCGGCTTACTATATACATCGAAGGCAATATAATCTGCGCATGGACAACCGTATCGCGCAGCAGTAGCAGCGGAGGCTTCCTCTTAGCCTACAATCTGTCTTACATATTCATTATAGCTGCAGGGGGAACAGGTATTATCTTAGATGGTCGGTTCGGAACAACGTATAGCTTGTAATTTTCAGGGGCTCACTTGGACTACCCACTACCCACCCCTAGTACCCTTGCCGGCCGCCCCTCGGGCCGCCACCGTCCAGTCTCTTCTGCCTCCTCCTCCACCCTATCCTCTTCACTCACGTGTCCTCCCTTTCTCCCTTCCTCCCTTCTGCCCACTTTCACTCCATATAATGCCAGCTTCTTGCGCGCATCCTATCCCCTGTACGCACGTGCATGTACCGCCTGTGTACATATAGCGCCCGATAGTATCGCGTTGCTCATAAACGCCATTTGTCTCAGCTACGTTTCAGGCGGCTCCAGGAATTCTTGGTATTCGCCGTTCCGTCGTACCTTTGGGGACCATCGGGAGATTTGTCGCCGTGCGGCATAATACGAGACTCTTATTCGACGCTCACGATACGACACGACAGTCTGGGAGCTCACCGTGATTTAAATTATTGGTATTTCGAAGGGAAGGGTCTTTCCCGTCGCCGCTTAGCCATTTAACCTAATTCCGACTTCTCATTCTGATTCTGAATGCCGATCTTTAGACTTTCTTTTTAATGTTCATTTTCCTTCACCAACATTCGATTTTTTTTTTTTTTTTTTTTTTTGAGTAAATTCATCGTAACATTTATACCGTGGACAATACACGTTAATCGATCGATCGGCGATAGTCAGGTTTCTTTTTCCTAGAAACAATAGTCCACCCGACTTGAAGGAACGCTACGAAACACAGGAAAGACATAAATTTTCAAAAGTGTCCGTGCGGAATGAACGTCCCTTCAAACAAGAGACTAAGGCTGTGGATTCTTTCAAGCAGTGAACGTCTTGATATTTACTTCTGTGTATTTTTGTACATGTTGCAAGACGAATGACCGAGCCATATTTCAAATGGGATATACGACTGCATCTGTTTACAGAATCTAGGATACAGAGACTCCGCATAGCGAATGACTGATAGGACGTGGTATTCGGCAAACAACAACCCTTCATGGAACTTGAACATGGCGACGGAAGGCATGTTTCAAAGTATCTTGGTTTTATCAAGTTTCGTAAATGACACTTGCAGCGACGTAAAGTGTTGGTAAGCCTACGCAACGATTTTTCAAAGTGATAAGAGGATCAACTAAACCATCAAAAACACACATCCATACATCGACGTTCGATACGGTAGGCAGCATTATTATGTATTACCTTGTCAGTTTTCTAATTCGACGTTTATGAAAATTACGCCCACATTATCTGCTGAGAACACACGATGACGTGTTGAAAAGCAAACACCGGTTGTCAAGTCGTAAGGTGGCTCTTTATGCTCCACGCTAACAATATTGACGTCTTATTTACAAGGCAAATAATAATAGGGCACGATTGATAGATGCGCATGTTACGTACGTGTCCAATTTATAATTCCTCCTTGGATTGATTCAGGGTCGGTATGAAAGTGATGACACCTGTCGGTTCAAAGTCTTCTCAGACCGAGGTACTCGCGCAACAATAATCAATGTCGTTGCTGCATTGGGGTGTGGCACGCCGTGTCGGCGGCTCCTTACTGTCCGACGTACTTCGATCGTACCCCCTTACACTCCCTTATACTCCCAACAACGCTCAGAACCCACCCTCGCCACAGACTCACCTCCCGCCCTCCCGCCACCCCTCCCTCAGCCAGCTACTTTCTCACTCTACCGTATCCACCTTCTTAGAGGGTAAGTATCAGTTTCCATCTTCCTCCACCCCTTTCTACGATCTGTTTGGATCTTCCATTCTAACTTCGGAAAATTCCAACTTGACTTGCACGATCCCAACCACCGCTTGGACTCTGGTCTTTCTTTGGGCTTGTTTGCCACGAGAGTTCGTTCCGTACTTTGAAGAGAAAAAATTCACAATATACGGTATATAACCTAAAAGTATAGAACGAGAATATTTGCCTCTACGCGGATTTCGCAATTGCTACGCGCTAGGAGATGCATGTAAATTATACGAATGTTAGGGAAAATGCATCATCGATGATAAACATAATTTCTATATATAAATTACCGCGTGGCGTAACGCGCAATCTTTGCTTGTCCATATATCGTACACATAATCACGGCCATTTGTTTACCGTGGCTCATACGCGAAGTATCATTCGGACAGATAAAGTACATCGTTGTTACCATCAATCATTGAACCTGCTCCGTATCGCACTGAAATTAATCAATTTATTTGACTAAAAAGGTAATACAACCTCTTTTCTGCACGAGATAACGAAACGTTATAATTCAAAGAATGCCGTCAACACATTCGAATATATTTATTACTTAGGAAACCGTTACTTCCATATAAGTCTTTAACGTTACGTCACGAGAGTGAAAACAACCGAGCAAAGTAATTTTTACAACGAGCAAAGTCTTTGGAGTTAAATAAGACCGTCGCCTTTTTGGCATTCGGATCCATTCGAATCGTACGCACGTTCAGTACGTGGGCGAGATGTCGGAGGCAGAGATGAACGGAGTAGTGCAATCCGCAGGTATGCGCTGCTGCAGGTGGAGTGCAATGGAGCGGTGGCGAAAGAAGTAGCGTTGCGCTGGTCAGCGCCGACACGCCCGGTTGCTCCCGCTTCCGGCGCCACCGATGAACCAGCTTAGCTTCGCGTTCGCTTCGCTTACGCGGAGGACTTGAAGGTACGAAGGTCGTTCACAAGATATTTTCTCTCGTTTTACCGTCTCTCTTGCTCTCCCTCACCCATTCCCTCCTCCTTTCTCTCTCTCTCTCTCTATCTCTCTCTATCTGACCTGGTCCTTATCCGTTCTCGCGGTGCTTTTGCCTTGCGACGATGGGTCGTCGCAAAAGTTCGAGTGACTCATCGTCACTGCACGTTTGAAAGGACGCGGAGTATCGTAGGTCAGCGAAGTTTTTATATTCAAGTTTTTATATTCAACTGACACACGATCTGAACCAAACCGTGACTATCTTTGACAGTCTGGTCCATGGATTCGTCGGTGTATCCCAGCGACGCACAGATTTTAGCCGAGTCACCGTTGTCATTCCTACGGACAGTCGAGCCACGCGTCGATATTTAAAGCAGCACTGTCATCCCTCCGCTACTTCTCTCCTCATACTTCATTCATCAGGGAATCCCATTCAATCCGCAGCCAGGAACCACCCGTCTAGTGACTACCGTTTAACCTTTGAGCAGCCGATCCATCCGATCAGTCAAGTAAACGGTTCACTCCTGTCTGGACTTTTTTTTTTTAATGGGCTTTCCAAATGTATTTCAAAATATATTTTGGATCTGGGCTCCGTTCTAGGTAATTATCGGATAGAGTATTGGGTATCCTGTACGCTCGTCTCATCATCCGACACTTGCCGAGTATCTCGTTTTCTCTTCTGCGCGACATTCCTCGCTGGTCGACACTGCTCTAAAATTAGAATTTCGTTTAAACGTTATGCAGTTGGGTCCGTCGAAGGTGGTCGATTAGTTTAAGTGAATGCTATGTTGTTATGCTTCTCTGTATACGTAGAGGTAAGCTCAAATGCTACCAATAATCTAAATAACTTCATCTATCATTTCTTCCTACTTCCTTCGTAACGCCTCTTGGGTAATAGGTTTGACGAAATCAATAGTCTCTTGCTAGTCGTAAATCATGACGCAGTACAAGCATATACAAAGATCTTTTACGTGTGGCGCGAGGTGCTGGAGAATATTTCCATTATTATTATTATTATTTTCAAATAATTTAAGGAGACTTTAGACGTCCGCGGTGTTAACAGCAGTTACGTCACTAGAAATCAGCCTTGTCTCGTTTCCGAAATTCATTGGGAATACTGGCCCAGAATCGTCGTGTCTTTGTTTATTTGTATCGATGAGGAAAAAGTTCACAGCCAGGCTTACGGTACTGGCAGTGGATTCTGGAACGTCTCCTGCATCAGACGGAAGGATACTCAAGGTGTTTAATATCAGAATAAAAATCTTTTTAACATAACTGGATTTAACGAATTACAGTTGATTTACGAAGAATTCCGAAAATATGCAGAACTCTTATTATTCTTCAAAAAATGTCAAATGTTTGTGAATAGATTGAGAATGTAGAGTATTCTATCCGTAACGTTAACCACGTGTCCAACTGTCTCCGTAACAAAGCGATGCTAACAATATTTTTCGTGCCTTTTTATCATGCGAATAGTGTGACTAATCATCTTCATGGACGGCAAAAATTGTAATTTCTACAGAAAATCATATTAAGTATACCAAAAACTGAGACGCATTATCATAGGCGACTCATACATTCACGAAACAATACGATAAGAACGCGGCTGATTTCAAATAAGTATTGTTAATCTGTACAAAGTAGCGTTGACAAATAGGAAGAAGAAGAAGAAGAAAAGAAGAATTTCAAGATGGCATAGCAGATGCCAGTATCTTTTTCGACGCCTGGTCGACGTACGATATACATAAGCAACATGGAAACTGTGTTAAACAAAGGATTGTCCAGACTTTGTATGACCAAAGAATTACAGCCAACTACGGAAATACCTAGAAACACTGAAGGATGATTTCACCGTTCAAAATTCTATTCGAGGAGTTACAAAAAAAATACACTTAACGTATTTTAACATCTCCATAAACGTTACATGAATACCTGAGTTACATAAAAATCGGAAAGTTACGCCAAAGGAACATTGCTAATAAGGCCTTTCATGCAGCTGACAATAACGACTGACTATTGTCATGAAGTATTCGAAATTTTCAAGTAATACTCACGCGAGGCAACTATATCCTCATTAGCAGTACAGAGCATCGATCTCAACTTATACGTATACGTAATAGCGACGTGCCTATCATAAAACCGTGATTTGTCACTGTCGATATTGATGTCCAGTGCCGATAATCCGTAGATCAAAATAAAAGTGTAAAAATTTCCCAAGAAGAGAAGGGAAGGGGTATTTCGGGCATCTCTTTTCTTCCCTTTCATCACGAAAAGAGAGACAAAGAGATAAGGACAAAAAATAAGAGAAGTGGGTCCATCAAGATTAGTCAGGAATAAAGCCGGTCTCGTGGCTTCGGAGTTTTCTCTCCCGCGGGAATAAAACCCAGGGCATCGAATAGAATTCGAAGCATGTTTCGTTCCCACGTAGCCTCCCGGGAGTTTTTCCAAATCATGATGATTCGCTAACCTAAATGCTCAGTGGCCCGAGACTCCAGATTGTACCGGCGAAGGCATTATGCCATGATGCTCGCTGCTCGCATTGTGTACTCATTGTAACACTGAATAAAGAACATTTTTAGACACCACTTAGACCTTCCTCGGCAGGGTGACACGAACACAACTCATCCTCGCCCTCTTTTATTCTCATCTCCCAACCAGAGGTATTCATTGTTCGAAATGCTTTTAGTTGGGACATTACTCGCATTCTAACTATGGACTTTGCTTTAAAAAAAAAGGCTCCGCGCAAAAATACGAGTGTCTTCGGAAAAGCAGCCAGTCTTTCGAGAGTTCGTTATTAATCGACTCCATTACGGTAACGCGAACGAGTTCAAAGAAACAGGTGGAGAATCGCAGATGGGAAATATAACGCGTACGACCGATACCCATGCAAGAATCAAACGTCGAGATCCAGCTGGGTAGATGCGCCAGAGTATAGTAAAAATGTCATTGTACAGTGTCGTAGAGTACAATTTTTCTTGGCGTGCTCTCACCTAGACGGATCGTAGCGCTACGTAGGTATAGAACGATCACGAAACGTATGAATAATTTATGGTGAAGGTTATGGTTCAATTAGTGAGTCGAAACAGCCCCGGTAGCCAAGCGCCGAGTGTAAGTATTGTAATGGTAATGGAGCAGCGCGAGTCAAACAATGCACGCTCTCACAGACGCAATTAGCTGACATTCTACCGTTTACCCTTCCTGACCTACTATCCTCTTGGAATTGTCACTGCCTTAATCGTAAACCCACCGTCGCTACTTCTGCGCATAAAAATTCCGTCGATTTGCTAATTCTTTTTATTTTCCTCGCCAACATTGAAACGCGTAACCCGCATAGAGCGAGAACAATTAACGTCTTACGATCTATCACCCAAGCTGCGTGCACCTGTATCCCATGAAATTACCAGGTAGAACATTGCGCCATTCTGCTCGTATCATTGACGAGTAGATGACGCTGGTGCAGCATGGCGCATTAGAGTGGTAGGTCGGTAGCCAATATCAAGCGGATTGGCACTCCTAGAGCAGGAGGGCGCATATGATACGTGGAGAGTGGATTGTAGCGAGCAGCCGCGGGCTAAAAGTTCGTTTAGCATCGCGGGGTGAAACAAACCGGTCGCGTGCATGTTCGCTGCGTCCTGCGTGCGACGAGCCAGCCGGAGGGTCAATCTCCTCCTCCGGGCTACCTTCTTCTTTACTCTCCTCCTATCAACTAAATCTTTTCTTATTCTTCTTCTTCTTCCTCTTAGCCTCCTCATCCCCTTTTCATTATTTCTTCGTCTTTTTCCCCTTCGTCGTCGTCGTCTTCGTTGTCGTCTTTTACATCTTCTTCTTAATCTCCATCGCCTTTTCTCCATATACGAAGGTCAAGCACCGCCTTGTTGAAAAAAGTCATTGAGTCGAATTGTTAAGCGCCCATTCGTTAAATACGACGACAGGTGTCAAACGGCTGTCGACCAATTCGATCGTCGCGATCGTTCGCGACCGTACGCGTTCTTCGTTTTCATCTGCGAACGCTACTTAACGTCGTGTGAAAACATTCGCGTCATCGAAATTTAACGTAATCTTTTTGACCTTGAATTTAAACGTATTTGGCGCATGCGCGCCAGCTCTCATCTTTTTCAATCGCAAAAATAACCCGATCGCCCGGCGTCGCTGCTCCTATACTTCCTCCGGTTGGTTTCTCGAGTGAAGCTCAGTTTTCTTCGTCCTCTTTTCGAACGAGAAACCAGTTCATCACTATTGAATGGTCGTCCTTGTCGAGATGTTTTATCTCTTTACGTACGCAACTTAGGAAGCCATTGTGGTGCCATAGGAGAACGGCGGCAACGCCGGCGAATCGAATATGCGATTACACGTGTGTCCGTTTATGCGCGAATACCTTTTATCCTTCCTCATGTTCGATCCTGCAACGTTGCAAACCGTTGCGAACCGTTGCATATTATCCCTCGCAGTATTTCCTCGCGAATATCATTCTGAGCTTCATAACGAATCCAGCAGCCAACAAGGATCATCCACGATCCCTTGTGGCTCCAGCCGACGTCTTTTTAGCTGGTATTTCAGGAATTTCAAGATCGACTATATTCGGCATGGAGAGTGTCCAATTCTCAATGTTCCGACTGTTAATTAATTATTTTTTGGCTGGAAGGAACAATCGAGATTCGTTCCGATATACAAATAAAATTCTTCGGCGTGATCCTTATCAGCGGGACATCGCATCTGCTTAGAGGGACTGATAATTAACGATCTCATTGCTCAATACGAGTGTATCCTTGGAATTCTGAGAATCATTAACATTGTTCCTTTACGTGCTTCAAATGCGTATAAACTAGCATTTTATGAATAATATACCTACTGCCGGAGAGTAATGGCTTAATTTGTGGATGAATATACTCGACGGTCATGAGTGACAGAGAGAACCCCGCGAAACACATTATCATTAATTTACAACCGATGTCAAATTGACTATCGAGGTATCGAGGAGGTTATGAAATAACTCTTCTATTCTGACATTATACATATGTCACTGACTAACAACGGCTCATCAAGATTTATCTTCGCCTGAAATAAACTTTATTGGCTCACATAATTTACTTAAAACATCATCATCATTCCAGTCGCGTATAAAGAGATATTACACGGAGTGTGTCATTATCGATGGTGTCTTAGGGACTGAAATCGATATATTCTCATTTCCAGTTGAAGTCAAGAGGTGTACAATAACAATTTACATGGATGATTAAACATTGCCCTTGCCTGACGTAATCTATTAATCGAGTCGTGCAAGTATACTTCATTATCAATCACACGCAATACGCCTTACCCTTTATCTATTTACAGTCTAACTTTTATTTTCATCTTCGAATGAAAACTTTACCTTAATTCATTTCATCGAACGTAGAATTCTACGTTAGACAGATGGTATTTACAGTAGCATGAGGAATTCCTGATTTAAATGGAGTCTCTCCCTTGGTCCTTTGTAATAGGTGTGTTGCACGTTAGTTGGAACGAAAGAATACGCGGGTGGGTGTGAAACCTCCTATGTGGATGGGGTGCGTTGATCTAATTGATCGGAGCTGGGGACAGAGCCAGGATATGACGCGAATCCATTGTGGCCCACATTATTATAATATATTATATATCCTCCGCTACTGACACTGCTGCAAGAGGAGATGGCGTGAAAGAGAGAGAGAAAGAGAGAGAGAGAGAGTGAGAGAGAGAGACGCATGGAGTAACACGTGCGATAGAGAGAGTACGATTGATCGGAGGGGAATGACGGGGCGGAGGAGTAAAAGAGGGTCTGACATGAGTGGATCCACCGACATTGTTCGAGTGGACAGTTAGGGAGTGCTGTTACTAAGTGTCAGACAGTTTTTGTATGATCAAAACTTTAAGGTTCGTATCTGTGGAATTTTACTGATCGCGACGTCTCACGATGAATACTGTGAAACAAGGTAAGTGGGCTCGAGGTTTAACCAAATAAGCTTTTTTTTTTGTTTAAAGCTTCGAAAATCACTCGGCGTGCTGATAAAAATTAATTATACTTCATTAAGTTGCCTAATTTTATCAGCGAGCTTTCTCTTTACACTCGCCATGCGAAAGGTCTGATCGTGTTGTATCTTCTCTATCGGTTGATGGAGAATTTTAAACTTACCGGCGCTTACACTTGAGGAGTTAAAGGTGAATATAAATTTTTTCAACGTATCTATATCGCCGCGTTCTTTGGAACTTATAACGAAGATCTTCGAGATACTCGAATGAGGAACTGCGCTGAAAGTATGAAGTGGGGAGTCTTACAAGTGTTCGTCCTCTGGATAAATTCAAAGTGTCCTCTCGTCTTCGTAAAGCAGTCTTCAGCTTTGACTCACTCTTCTAGTTTAGCATCTATCGTTTAATTGCATCGAATTTCACCACCGGATATAACTTTAATACCGGATATTAACGGGCTTTGACTCTCAGGCACCTTCCATAACCATTTGCATTAATCTCTCTTCTTAACAGAGGTTAATCATTCAAAGGGTCCTAAAGTAATGATAATAATAAGAAGAACGGCAAAAACAAAAATAAATACGATAACAACGTATCATAATGGATAATAAAAAATCATAAAGCAGATAAAGGATTAGAATGGCACACAGTCATTGGTTGGGCAGCGAAGAGCGGAAAAGGGGAGAATGGAGAAGGTACATTGGTCTCAGTCATAAAATTTAACATTCTCAAAGTTAGCATCATATTACGTTAGATTTACATATGTCTCTAAACACACGCTACTTATATTTTGACAAACCTACACGGCTGCATTAATATTGCGGATTAAGAATATTAGTCAATAATTGCAAAAGTTCTCACACGTTTATACCATAGACGTGGCGATAAAAAAAAAGGATTGGGTACAGTTTTACGTCAACTAAAAAAATATAGATATAATTTATATAATTCGTCCCGTTCTTAATCCGCAGGTCTTAAGGAGTCTTGATAATTTGGATTAACGAATATTACGTAACGAATGTTCCAATCGTAAAATGCCTATATTCATTTTATTACGGCCACCCGATATGAGGGGCAAGTATAAAAACAGTGAAATATAAATGACGCAAAGATTGTAGACTGACGGTAGAGCAGTCGTAAAGGGGTAGGGTGAACGGATATGACAGGAGAAAAGGGAGGGATGTAAGTGAAGCTGCGAATGAAGATAAGAATGAAGATGAAAATGAGAATGGGGATCAGGAGGAGAAACGAGGAGGATGGAGCCAGCTGATGAAGAAGGGAAGTGGCTCGGCATGCGCATATCTGTAGAGCATTGTGGACTATAGTGTGTGCAATGTTGGGCGGCTACTTGGTACGCGAGACGTACGCGCACGTAATTGCGTGCCCGTCCTGAAATTATTCATCCACCACGACCAGTCCTGGTCCCGCACAGCCAGGCGCAGCTTCAGCGGTATGATAATGCATAGAAGTGCCAGTCATTATACCAACGTATCCAGTACCTGGTATCCAGTATTCATCTTACTTGGTACGTAGATTACACCACTACCACTCCTTATGCCACGCGTACTATAGATACCCGTCTCCTTGTACCTTTTAGTGCCTCGGTATGCCTTGATACTTTCTTAAGCAAGTATCAATCTGAAAAATGCGTATGTCCCAGCAAGGTCAAGAAAAAGGGTAAATAACTCGAAGGAACTGGTGCCCATTATTGGTGCATATTTTCCAGCATGACAGTCCAACAGATTGTCTACCGAACTGTGTGCAATTATTTTTTCCTCTTTATTGTTTCGATGCAAGAGCGTCAGGACGAGTGTATAAGCGCAGTGACCTTTTGAAGGTACGCTGTACAGGTTACTCTGCAATCGAGGGACTCCAGTCTGGGTGTCTTCCGAGCATATCCACTTGTAGAGTCTTTGGGCAGGCAGGTGCGTGGTGCACGGGGCGACGCAGGATCGAGGCCATTAAAGTTCACTTAGGATAATATCCGGACCAATTTGCCGTTAAACGGAAGACCGCGGAGCGACTGGATTATTTTGACGTCTTTTGAGAGCATCCCGAAGGCGGACGGTTAGACGTGAATAATTGTGGATTCTTAAGACGTATCAACTGTATCTGGAGCCGACTATCTATATACAAAGCGTCTTCGTTGTAGGTATTTCGCATTTTCGAGGGCCTCCCATGTAGCTCACAACTTTCACGCATAAGTACACAAGCGTTTTGCGGTACGTCCGTGTACCAGTGCGCGGAGCATCGTCACGAGATTCCAGAGATTAGCGTTCCACGGATAAGTGTCTGTATAATTTTACAGTTAACTCGCGGGCCATCGAGTTTAGATCGCGTTAAGTATAGCTGCTGCTTTCTTGAGCAATCATTCCATCGATCAACCGTGACGGAAACGATTTATTGATATATATAAAAAAAAAAAAATAACACAGAAGAATCCCGAAGACTATTGCAATCTTTATGCGTGTTCGAGATGCCGGAAACGACGGAGGACGTCGAGTCAAGGATATTCCGGAAGGCCACGGAGATTCATCCAGAGCTCCGAAGAATCTTTCTCAGTGGTCGAAAGAGGGCACGCGATCCGATGGTCCATTTTAAGTAATCGACGAGTGTATACATATTTGCCAGGCAGAAACCTTTTGGCGTGTTATTAAAACTTTACAATGGTAAAGTCGTTCGACACGAAATTTCTTAACAAGCGTGACTGCACGCAAAAGCTTCCGTTGGCAGTTTCGCGCTTTTCAAAACGCGCAGCTACTATGGACTCTCGCTCGCTTTGTTTTTCCCTCCGAGAGATAATGAATACAATTACGGTTTTTGTTCTAGAAATTACAGTGGCGTGTGGATGTGTGTCTGTGGCTGATTGCTAACCGCACTCGGGTATACGTGAAGTGGCGGGCCTTCGAGGGGCGAGGGAGGCAGAGGGCAGAGTCAGGAAGAGTACGCGTGTGTTTTTCAATGCTTGAACGTGCACGGGTGATACCGATATATTTATATATTGACAAGGAACATGTGTATACCGGTGTACGAATGAGATTCTGCATTCGTGTGTCAGTCAGGAGCAAAGAGGAGACGAAAAGTCTTCCTGTGGGAAGGATCGCTCGAGCGACCACGTCCAGGACTGATAGTCTGGTCTATAGCTAGAGAAGGAACGGACAGCGATAGGGTGGTAGGATGGTAGGGTAATATGGGGTGGTCGTCGTGGTGAAGATCCTGAGGACGGAGGAAGCAAGGTGGTTACCAAGGAGGATGGCGAGCGAATAGCAAATGGCGAATGACTAGGTGGTGGCGGATCGGGCGGGGGTAGAGAGACACGGAGTAAGCTCTAATTGCATTCAATAAAGCAAATAATAGCAAGCTCATTAGAGCAGAGAGGAGCTGCTGAGTTGACCGCGACTCGTATCCCAGGGCTGCCTACGCATTGGACGAGCGAAGAAGCGTGGAGGTGAAGAAACGAAGGAGCGTGGAGCCAACGAAACAAGGAAGGAGAGACTGGCTGCAGCGAAGGGAGAAGGAGATCGAGCGAGAAGAAGAGAGACTGAGGGAGATAGATAGACTTGTAGGGAGAGGGAGAGAGACAAAGAGAGAACCGGGAGAAACCAGGAGTCGAGCAATCGACATCGCGAGAAGCACGTCCCAATGTCATTTATTGTCCCGGTAGAACGGCCATTGCGGCATATAGTCGGGTTTTACGAATGGGCAAAAGTCATGCGATGTCGACATTCGTTAAATATTTATTTGCGTCTTCCCGAGCCCATTCGAGCAATCGGCCATCAGGGCACCCGAGTGATAAGGGAACGTAAGTTGGTCGTAGCGACTCAGCTTCGCCGGGGTGTATATTCAGTCTCGTATGGAGCATGAGGACTCTGGACCGCGTGTCAAGTAATACAAGATTGTGACCCTGTGACTCCTTGCTGGAGCAACGGGGAGCGATTGGCTCGCGGGGGATTGCTCGTTAGATTGTTAGAAATTGAAAGCGAGGGGGCTGGAGAGGGGGTAATCGGGCCACATCGTGCTTCCTTCCCTTCCTGCCGCAGCTCTCTGTCGTAAGAATGGCGAGATGCAGCTAATATATTCCAGAGATGTATACTCATTATTCAGCGATAATTAATTGACGGCTATAAATAACCGGAGCCGAGCATAAATAAATGGTTCGCGTGAAACGAAATGGTAATGGTGACTTTGACGGACCGTTTAAACTGGAATAAAGCAGGGTAACTCGTTCCCCTGGGGTCCGGCCCAGAGTGCCCAGAGAGCTCAGCCAGCCAAGACTCCAGGCCGGACCAGCCCGGCACGACCGGGGCCGCTCCACTCCGTTTCACCAGTAACGAATATAACTCACCTGCAGCTTCGGAGTGTCGGGCAGACGTGCCTTGCCTTACTTCGCCTTACCTTGCTTTGCCTTCGCCTTACTATGGGTAGATATTTACTTCGTGGCCACTCTCTTAAACTTGAGTCTCCTTCCTTCGTAACTCCGTGTCTCCTCCTTCCTCGTTCTCATCTCTGTCCTCGACCTGATCCTCGTCCACCTGCAGCTCCCTCTTCTCGGACGTCTCTTCGTTCACTTTCTGACAGCGTTACAATCAGCCAACAGGGCCATCATCTCCATTATCGCGAGTGGAACAACTGTCGTCATCGCTTTTCTATGGCTCTTGGCTTCCATCGAAAAATTCTCTCTGTCCGCGTATCTCGTTGTCACTTGTACGAGTACTATTAATTGACAGCGCTCCAGATTACAGGGAGAACGTTCGATTTTACGAGCGTCACTTTATGCATCTCGGATCGGCGCCCCATACACTTACCAGCTAAGCCAATTTCAACGGCAGTGTCAAAGTTAGTCGAGATAATGGTGCTTATGATTGCCTCATCTATTTCCTACTACATACCTGCACGCGGCCTTCTTGTCGAACGCCTCACTGGTTTACATGGGGCGAGCAATGCTCTCATGAGAACAGCAACCGATGCGAAAGATGCCAGCTTCGATGTAAGATAGCTTCGTTCACTCTTGTATCGCATCATCTTTCCTCTGCCTTTTTCTCTTTCTCTTTCTCTCTCTCTCTCTCTCTCTCTCTCTCTCTCTCTCTCTCTCTCTTCCCGAGTGACTACATTGAATATCATGCCTGTATACCCTACCTCCTAACCTCTTATGCTTACTCCTCGTACACGTTTTCACGCCTTACTACCTCCCACTTTCTTCCCAACTCATTCGACTAATTATTGAAAAACAGAATCTCATTAAAAAAAGAAAGCCAAGAAAGACCCAGAGTCATGTGCAGACGATCATGAGATCGAAATCATTAATGTTTGTCCAGGGGAAATGTTCAAGTCGCAGGAAGTGAGTGTCGGTGACCTTGAATATATTTGTTTCTACAGCTACAAGGATTTTAAAAAGAAGACAGTAACACGCTCTGCCGATGCCCAGTTGTCAGATATACTAATGCATAATTGGTGTTTAATTATGTTATCTCGAAATGCTTTTCAAAGCGATCATAAAAAAGGCATCTATACATGTATTGGCGTCAAGTTCATCAGATGCAGGTTCATTAATGGTTGATTTAATTTATAGATAAATACACAGTTCTTGTTATAGCGACGTATTAATGTTATCGAAATAAGATACCGAAATTTCAACACTTTCCAATAATTACGCAATTGACGTTTAATTTCTTTGAGACGGCCAATATCACAATCCTGAAATGCAAATCTAGCATATCATTGAGCTAACGTTAAATCACAAAAGAGCAATATGAAAAAAAAAAAATGAGACAGTAAAGATAGCACGGAGTAAGTGGCTGTTCTTTTTCAGCTATTGACATTGTTATGGGACTCGTTAAAACGCATGGATGCATCCAAAAAACGTTGAGCGGCGAAGTGCTGCGCTCTTAACAGCCCCGCAGAGTTTCATCGACGTATCTTAAGGGACTTGAAAATCCGGTCGCATTAAGATATCTATCGGAACAACGGATGTGCACCATTAAACTTTTACTTTATTTAGTATACTCGGCTGCCTCGGAGCTGCGTGGGGCTCATTGGCTCCAGAGGTGAGATTCCCTCTGGTGTGATTGTTCCTCGAGGTTGGTAATTATTATTTACGTTTCGACTTAATGACCGTCTCTTAAACAGGCACCATCATTTCGAATTGCTAATGATCGTAGATCTAGCCACTGTCAATAAGTACTAAAACTCATTACTACAGCCGCTAACTAATTGGGTATATCTAGATTAGCGAACCACGAGAGATGATTGGCTGTAAAAGCCAATCAAACCTACGTATATCCTCCGAAGAAGAACCAGTGCTCGGAGCGTAGAACGATCGCTTGAATGAGAGGATACTTGGATCCCATCGGCAAATAATACGTCCGGCAGCGTCACGGCGAGCGCAGGTGCCATCTACTTAGTTCTTTTTTTTTTATCGGTCACGAAACACGAAAAGTAGAAAGTTATGATCTACGGCTCGTTACGTATGCATAGGTGCAGACATAAATATTAAAACTGGTTGCTCGAGTAACGCGTGTCCCGAAGAATTCTCGGTCGGGCAATGATTTTTCAAGAATATCACATAGAAGAGAGTGGCATCTGTAATGAAATCCGCTATTTTCGAGATACGGTACCCCACGGTATTAATACTCGCAGTTGTACGGCATCGGCTCCAGGGGCCATCTTCTTATGGATTATAATACATGAGAGTTCCTTGAATCTGGAACTGATATATCCAACGCGCAGTGTACGTATCAAATCTTACTTACGTATAAGCAAAGCTCAAGGAGGATCGTACGCGTTTCTAGGTTTCCGATGCCGAGGTACATCGAAGGTATCGATACGGGTTTGATTTAGTTGAAGGCTCGAATTTACGGATCCACCCTTTCGCGGAGCCGAGCCCTTTCTCGTTAGCCGCCTACATTATATTACCCATCGAAAGGCATACATCATTCTCTCTTTATAAGTATCTATAACAGCTTGGGAAACATTTGCAGCTCGCGTTTATTTCATGTACATGAATAAACCGCAGCGTGGGCAGCCTCTGTGAGCGGTGCGAATTGATGTAGTGCATCTAGCGAACAATGCGCCCGTGATATACGCCCGTTGCATCGCGGCTACAATGCCCCGCGTTCCTTTTAAATGCACCATCGCAAAATTGCCGCGTCGCAATGCCGATGGAAAGTTCATTTGCGACGGGCCGAAGATTCTGTGCGTGCGCGCGAATCATCACGAATTGCAATCCCTTTTATTTCCAAGACCTCATTCGCGACGACGTGACTGTCTCGAGATGGAAGAAAAATTTTTCATACGGAAATTGCCTCGACTTTATAATTGAGCTACGTTTCTATGCATCTATGCATAATAGCCGCACTTAAGCTATGCATAGATGATCTAGATATAGTATAGTCAGATCATTAGATAGTTATGCTACACTGGCTGTAGGTATAGGCTGTCGACTAGATAAGAAGGTAATTATTGTAAATGTATTAAAGGTGTGTGGCGTTAGAACGATTAAAAGAAAGAGGAGCTTCGACTGGTTTGCTTTGAAGACACGCGTTATAGGGGAATATACGATATTGATGTAAATGGAAAGTAATACCAGCTAATAAGCTTGAAGTGCACCTTATAATGGCAACGACAGAGGAGATAGACACGTGCAGGTACGTGGCGCAAGGTCACTCGGAAATGCAATACAACGTGCGATAACGTCCAGGTCGACAGACTTTCGTGCCCTGTGAAATACGCTATGAACATTAGTTAATCGCATATAGATTAATGCTTGATTACGAAGGCGTGGCTTAATCTTCTCAATGTTAAAGCAGGTGAATGCAACCATGTAATTAATTTGTACGGATTAAATCTGCCGTGTTATAGTATAAAAGGATAAAGTTGGCTAATCACAGAGATTTTCAATTTTCTTGTTAAGATACAGCAGGTATTAATGGACATAGTTGTGTCTTGTGTATAAGTATTTTCTATAGTTAAAGTTTACATTGGTAATCTTTTCAATCTTTTTGATAAAATAAAAATATTATTTTCAAGATTTATCCGTCGATAAGATAATGATCCTTAAACAGTTGCGAATATCGGAAAAAAATTTCGTACCTTTCATGATTTTTCAAACATTAGTATTTTTATGACGATTAGCGAATAATCGTGACGACATAATTATTGGAACGTACATAGGTATCCAATTTTCTTTCATGCTCATTGTCATCATTGCCATTTACGAAATTTCTTATTTTTCGATATCTTAAAAATCTTCATTTCCCTAATTCATTCGCCTCCTCTTTATTTTATCCATTTTCATCGAGACTCGTGTTCCCCTCGGTGGAATCTGCGTAAGTCGGTGGAGAGGAGTTCGTCGTGAGTAGCGTGGGAGAGGAAGAGAACGAGAATAAGGCGATGGGTTAGGTGGCGTCGAGGGGGCGTCATGGGATAGGGCGAGGCGAGGTGAGGTGGGAAAGCGGCGGAGGCGAAAGAGCAAAGGGAAAGAAGTTACGAGAGAGTCTCGGTCTGGCTGACAGTGAGGTGTCGGGTGGTCGAGCCCGGCGTGCTGTCAGCTTGTCAGGCTGTCAGCCCACGCACGTTGGCACCGCGTGTTCGTGTGGCTTTGGATTCACCAACACCTTTGCGCATTCACGCAGTTACATTGTTCCACGCATGCCCATAGGTGACTTCACGGTGCCGCGACTACACGCGGACGTCATTAGTCGTAGACGCGTGTCAATCCCTCCAGTTACTCCCACCATTCCCATTCACGAGTAACCCACCAGTTCTTTTTTTTTTTTTTTTTTTTTTTTTTTTTTTTTTCAACCAGACTTATAACACCTTGAGAAACACTACTCTTGGCTCATCCCTCTTCGACAGGTGTTTCCAGGTGTCCTTCACTTTCGATTGGCATTGCTCTTCATCCTCTTACAGAGAGATGCTCAGTACGGCTGTTTTCATGTGAACGAAAAGTTGGACAGAGGGAAATCTGGCAGTGGAGGCCAGTCAAGTTTTACGTAAGCAGGGAAAACTAAAAATTCACATTAATCCAATTGATCATTTAGGATCTAAAACTTTAAGTTATTTTCTGATAACTACAGTCTGTTCAACGACGGTGTACGTATTATAGGATTGTAACAGTTGACGTAGCTCGTCCATTCAGCGTGTGTGAAAGGTCGAAGAAAACTCTTTTGCACCACGTAGTATCAATATCGAGCCAAGTGATCAGTTCCGTTTGGAATCTTCAGGAAAATCATGATCGCGAACATTGGAGTCGTTTTTGTATACATTGAAAAACCAAAAATGTGATCGCAAAGCCAACGTGGCCCCCGTGCTCTTCAGATGCGAATACTACAGAGAATAGTCGGTTCTGGATGAAGTAGAAACTCAAGAGAAACCGCATCCTGACCCTGAAGCGGCTCTGTTACCAAGTAGAAAAGATATGGCGCTATACCACGATAGTATGCTGAAAAGCTGATCGGCAGCATGTCATGAAGATGCAATAAAGGCGACTGGACTCCCTACTAGGGTAAATGCTCCTTAGGTTTTGTCAAGTGCTTTGACTCTATAAGAGTTTCCTTCATTACAGATGCTTATTACACAAGTTACAGAACGCACGGTCTTGTCGAACAGAGTGTATTTCAGGTATAGCAAAGAGTTGCATCAAACATGGTATACATGAGGTATCTACCTATGTTCCTGATTTCCTCCAGGGAATTGGTTTACGCATTTCTGCGTGGACTACGATGACTTTGAGATTTCTCGCGGAACGGACGTGAGAATAGAGCGACGCGGACGCCGCTCGGTTGCAAAAGAGCCAATTCGCAGAAAGCCTGCTCGAGTTTACGGATAGACGGAATAAAGAGGATGACCATAAGGATAATGAGAAAAATGAGGAGACGCTTTAGGAAAGCGTTAGAAGATAATGAACACCTGACAACGTAACGATGTCGTTAGAGTCTCGATCGCTCACAGCAAAAAGCCAAAGTCAACCTAGAAGCACAAAGTCTGATGAGTGGCGGCAAAGTTCAACTTCGATCCCGAAACTAGCTGGCTGTACCAACACCTAACGTACGTAACTCCGTTGCACTCGACGAGGCTTTGTGTACACAACCGGTGGTTAGCAAACCAGTTGGTGGGTGTCGTTAATACGCGGTAGCCAACATGTACTGTAGTCGCGTATTCGTGTTGCTTGGAAACGAGATCAGAAAAAAAGAAAGGAAAAGAAAGAAAATGAAGGATCAGTTACCGATCGACAGCGAAGACGTAGCAAAAGGGTTCCTGAGACTCCCTTCTTACGTAAGCCCACGCGTACCTTCGCGATTAGCAATCGCCGTAGAAAGAGATTCGATCAGCGATGATCGTTAATTCAGCAATGGAGCTGCATTACGATTTAGTGGGTAAGCCAGGCGAGCGGTCAATGGTCGCACACCTGTTCTCTAAACGCTTGGGTCAAGGCACGTCTAGGTTGTTGGGAGGCCGTTACCCCTTATCCCGTACTCCGGACCCCGACCCCTTCCTCTGGGAACCATCTTCGTCTACTACCTGCCTACCTATATATCTCCGATAATCTTGTTTCGTCGTACATGTGGATGTGCACTAGCAAGACTGCCGCACACGGGTATCGGAAGATCCACATATACATATAGGTATCAAGGTATTAGGCTGCTGCTGCTTCGTCTTCTTTACTTTTTTTTTCTCTTTTTCTTGAAATGCGTGGATATCGCTCCGTTATCCTTTGATTCTCAAACGGCCGACCTGACGACACTTTGAATTTCGACGCGTTCCGGCAGCTTCTTCTGTCTTTCTCTATCGAGCATTAATTATCTATCAGTTTATTTCTTTCTCTCCCTCCTCGTCCTCTCTCTCTCTCTCTCTCTCTCTCTGTCTCATGGGAACGTAACTAGGAAAGTAGGAAAGCTATTTATGTTGTTGTACCAACGCGGAGTCGGTATTTTTTAGACAACCTGGATGACTTGTCGAGCGACGCTATCCGACGAGAAACTCGTTTCGAATATCGCCATAGCACCAAGTGGTATTATATCGCAATGACGGTTTATCGTAGCTCGTGTTTAATTCCCAGAGGATGACTGTGATGACCCCTTTGTCTAAAATCAGGAGAGTCTGGAATTTCTTAAGATTTTCTCGTTTAACTGCAATATATATAAAGTACATAAAAAAAAAAAAAAAAATAAACATGGATAATAAAAATCAATAAATACCTGCAATCACGAAAGTATCTGCATTCGTCGGAAATAGCATAACCAAATTTTAGTCAACAGATACAGATGTAACTCAATGCTTAAATCTTTAGTTCTCCAACGTTCATCACTCGGGACATTCGACACTGCTTATTTGCTAAAACAGCTTTAATTCAGTCTTGCTCATTAATTCCTACAAACATCGAAATTGCCGAACCCTGGGTCGAAGGTCACAAAAACCGTTTTGGTAGACTTGACTTTTGATATTAACAAGTTTTTACTTAACGGCTCCAATAGCTCATCTTGCGAAAAGAATACTTGGACGACTAAACGCGATAGGTCAAGAGATTCAAATTACATAAGTCCATTTGAAACGTATTGGAAAGCGTCGAAAAATAAAGAAATTGCAAAATGATCAATTCGTATTGTCAGACCATAAATGCTTCTTACCTCAAATGATGGGCTTCACAGAAAATAGATAACATAAGAGAAGATCATTCCCGTCGTTTTATACGGAGGCCACGTACGTTTCACGCACTTGCAGAAGCAATTTGTTGTTAGGTGCATAGGTTCGCGCGCAGGATGCAGGAGACGTGCGCAGGCGCACATGCTGCTACACAATATCCTCCGTACGTACCGTTGTAGTCGGACTCCGCATGCGTTATAATCTCGATATCCCATATATCCATGTACAAGACATGCCTTCCATTTTAAATATACCATCGTGTAATTCATAATAAATGACTTATAAATGCAATGTACTTTTTGTGGAGCTCGCGCCGTTGCCTCGGCGTTTTATACAACGACGCACACAAACACAACCACCCCAGACCCGAAGACCCGAAGACTCGCTCGCGCACCGTGTTAAGTGCGCGAATCGCAATCCAGCCAACACCGACTGCCTTTCTTGCTTTATTAGCTACAATGTGCATTACCATCTTGTAATGTGAATTCACCGAATGATTCAAACCTATTGTCGTAAGCATGATTCCGATCTTCAACTTATATTGCCTTCTGGCCTACAAAACATAGGACGAGGATATCGCCTGGGGACTTTAATTTTTAAAGTTTCTTCAAAAATTGTCCTGTTCCTTTGAATTTCATAGCTTATACCCTGGTATTAATGTTACATTAGATACTCGAAGGACGATCAATAAATCTGTCATCGATATGAAAGTTTCGCACGATATGGTAGCAAGGGGGGTAGGTAGGATTGCCCATACCAGTCGGCTGAGTTGTCATTGAAAAATTGTCTGCATGCTTTTTATCATGGACATATCCAAGAGAGAATATAGCAAGCCGCAGAACAGTGTCCGACAAGCATGCGTGGTTGTCGTATAGTCAAAAAAATCGTGGAATAATCTAAAATCCAAAATAAAACGCTCGTAAGTCCTCGTCGACGAAGAAGCAGGCCCAGCGAGCAGCAGGGGTGCAATTAATCGTCGCAAGCAATCGCTTACTCTCGCTAACCTTACCTCCGACTTCAAATGGAAGTTCGAGGAGGGAAAAGAGACGAGGGCCGATAGAATCGCACGAACAAACCACTCGAAATTTGAGAATCCACGGCCCAGCGGCGGTTCCATGCCCGCTCATTGATCGTGGACGCGGCCGAGGATTTCGCTGGTTCTGGAATCTCTGGAATTATAACAGTCGCTCGCATCATCGCGAACAAACTATCGAAACGAACGATAAATAAGTATACGGTATAGCACGCACTCGTGTGCAGGGAGGTACATACCTACAAGGTTGTACGTGCCTACGCAACGATACCTACGTAGGTATAAGCTCCCTTGCACCGCAGTACTGGGAAAGATTCCACATCTCCCGCAGCAGGGCGCCTCGCTAAATAATGCAATAACACAAGAATTATGGCAACTTAATGATACTTTATGTATAATTATCTACCTGCCTTACAACGAGTATACCCGTGTCTCGGTGCTGATCACGGATAGGTGGAAGAGTCTTGTTATAAATTTTAATGCCCTCGCACACTTTCCTACGTCAATTCACCGTAAGCATTGTCTGTCACGGAGTGGCAACAAAATCCCTGCTCCCAATGAACGATGCTCGTAGACGTTTCTGTCTGTATTACCTATCAGTTAAGTCAGTCGAGTCAGACAGCAGCAGCGGACTCGCCGCTAGATCCCCTGCGATTCCCACACTAACACCGTACGTCGACTATGCGAGCTGGTCCTCGATGACCCACTCGATCCAGTGCTTCCTGGCGCCGATCAGTATATAAGCCTTCAATAGAAACAGACAACCCTGCCAATCTGATCAGACATCGCTGACGAAAGTCAATCGCGAGACTGGAAACATCTGCGTGCATACGGGCGCTGCTACCTTTTGCATCGTGATACAGTTCATGGCTTCGTCTCGAAGACGAGACCAGCCGTGGGAGAGGCAAGTAATTTATAATGTGTAATATGTAAAGTGGTAATGGACGGCAAGATGTAGCGGTCGGCCGTCCTGATCAGCGAGTTTGGCGTAGGCATGGGTGCAGGTTGGAGTTTCATCCAGCCGCGAGGGTGACGGGTCCAGGGGGAGACGGGACGGTAAGTTACCGAGGGGTTGGCGGTGGCGGTGGTGGTCGCGGTGGCAGGACGGGCCAGGAGGGAGTCGGGTAGGCCGGGGGCGGCGGCGGCAGGGGTGTTGGATAATGGTGGCCGAAGGGGCGCCGAGGGTATGAGGGAGCAGCCGCCACTGCTTGCGTGTCGAGGCTTAATGAATGCAAACCACGATCCGGAGGCAGCCCGCTCGACCTGTTGTTTTCCAGTCCAGATAGCCTATAATTTTTATTGTCACGGGAGAAATAGCAGCCTTGATGGAGGCACGGCTTATCTCGGTCCTCGTTTTCTGTGCTGGCCGTGTACTCTGCGTTTTGTTGCCCTCGCTTTAACTCTCCCTGGACATCGTTGGGATGCTGCGTGCAGTGGACGTCACGTCGAGGTACACCTATAGGCGCCTCCGCACGGCTAGCAGTAGGCAATCCCGGCTATGTCGCAATGGTACTATGCATCTCCAACTCGGCGACTCCGCAGACTCTGCTTCGATACTCGTATAATCGCGGTGCGAATTCGCCTTATCGCCCTCGACAATCGAAACGTCAGGTCCTCGCGAAGCCAAACTCTCACATATGCGGAACTTCCGTAGGACGGTTTCAAAATCCGTCGAATCCAAAGGGATTCGTGTTGCACCGTCCATTCAATGCTACAAGAGTCGATTATCGTTGCGTATTGTCAACGGGGATTTCCAAGGGATCCAAAAATTTGCCAAATTATATAATTGAAAAAGTGGTACGTTTTATGTGAATTCGACCGGCCCCACAGTTAAAACCCGAAGGCTTTGTTGTCATCCTCTTTTTTTGCCTGGCTATTATGTTGTATCGAGAGTCGAGTACGATGCGTGATTCCACAAAGAGGCTCCTCGGGAAGTCGAGGGCATTGTCGAGACGGGGACACGGATGCAGCAGTTATCTTCGCATTACGCGCAGGCTGCAGGATACGTTAACCTCCTGCGCCGCTTCGAGCAGCAGCTTTTCTCGAGTCGGCCGGCCAGAAGAAATTCCAACGGTAAACGGTATACCGACCACAGGCCAATCAGAGTTAACAATGTTTTATTGTTGCGTCGCATCGCGACGGATCCTACGGACAGGCATGCATTAACTTTATCATAACGGTATGCCTTAAGTTACAAAGAGTTTATTGCGAGGCATCGCAAGTGTCGGATCGCGTGGACCTGGATGAACAATGTGCCAACGTTGCTAACGTTGCTGCAGCGTCCCGACGCCGCTGCGGATCCCGAGCTGTGCCTGGTTCGAATTGGTTACGTTCGCAATCAACCGGAGGACGAAGCCGCGCGAGGTAGATGGCACAGGATACAGAGGGTAGAGCCAAGGCAGTAACGGTACGTTTGCTCCTCTATGTATTCATCATGCGCGAGCCTAAACGAGAAAAAAAGTGACAACCAATTTATAACCAGGATAATTACAATATCAAGCGCCGGGCACTTCATTTGCGCTTAATATCGATAATAAGCGCACCGTTCGATACGCCGGTGCGAAGCCCCGGACTACTCGGCCGCTCATATCCTTTATGCCCTTCCGTTTAGCAAATCTCTTGCGGTTTTTACATTTCGCAATCCGACAGGCATGACTCGAAAAGTCCACCTCGAGACTTCCGAGACTGTTGCCTCGAGCGCATTTCTTACAGACACTTAATCCCCTTGACTATGCTTCATTCGCTACGCTTCCTTCTCATCCGATGTGCACTGCGGTGCAATTCAGTGAAGCGCTACAGCCACGTGTCTGCAGGTAGAATGACATATGTCACCCGCACTTTCTGGCTCTTCACTTCGTATCAACTTTCGAACAACTTTGCACTCACGGCCGCAAGGTCGATGCGATTTTATCAGGGACGTACGTGGATACGTGGGTCGCTCCTCGAGTGGGGTCATGGGTCATCTTGCGAGTGAGCAATGGTTCGGCAATAGGTGACCGCACCAGTCAGTCAATGCCGCACTCACGGGCCAGATCACTCCCGATGCCAGAGGGCTAATTGGCAAACATTGACGAACGGTACGTAGCATCAAGTGCTGTAGAGCGAGATGGGCTTTGTTTACAGGTTGACCTGTGCTTAAACAGCGTGTATGGCGCCCCCTAAGCGCCGGGACGATGACTTCCGCTCCATTTGTTCTCGCCCTCTTGATTCTCCACCCTCGTCAAACGGATCTACAGGTAGCCACGAGTGCGTCCCGATCCGCACCATGAACACTGTCCAGGAATTCCTTCAGGTATCCCCGGGAGCGCGAGGAAGATCGATTTTTTACTTGCCAGACAGAAAAGCCTCGCGACATTCTACGAGCGTTCGACTTATTTGGAAGGCACGAACGTGACCGGACGGTTTTACGATGTTCGGCGTCGCTTGGCTTCCGGAACTTTAAATGCTTTACGATCAAGCGGTTCGATCAATCGACGTTTTCCATTTGGGATTCGTAAAATTCACAGCCCTTTGGTTTAATCATTTAAGGAACCTGGTGTGTGGGAATTATAGTCTTCTGGTTTGGTTTATACGTTCGACTCCTTATCGACGTATGCCCGTTTCCAATGGCTCGTAGCTCCCAACGCTTTCGCGGGGAGAACCATTAGCATGTAGAAACGCGCGGGGCAAGTGAGCGTCTGGAAAAGTATTTATTTGCATTCGCAGCGAGTGCTATCAGGAAAGGATTTTGCGTAATCCTATCGAAATTGTTAAAGTTGAGCCATTAGAGAGAACTAATGTGATTTGTTTGGGCATTGGAGAACGGGCGGATATAATATTGATGGGTTTGACACGAGCTTAGCATTCGGTTGGGGTAAGTGACAGGGGAGAACGAGACTGCCTACCCCTCGTTATTTATGAAATTGTCACTCAACTTGGACACTCGCGCGATAAGGTGCAATTGGTCTTAAACAGCCTGAAAAAGATTAACATATTTCTTTTGAATTCACATCACGTTAATAACACAATCAGTCACTTGTACCGTTTAAGGTGGTTTTATCGTCATCGTAATAATAGTAACAGAGATTCGTTGGTTAAAAAAGTTTAAATAAAAAAATTAGCCGGTAAACATTTAATAAAAGTTTAAATCCCGTGCCGTAAATTATGAAAATTTACTGTATACCGAATTAAAAATATCGAACTTTAATGTTGTTCATGTTTACTTAAGTACTATATCTATATATTGACATTTAACTCTTTTCTATTTTGAATATCTCAATAACCGTGCGGATTATTATAATCTTATTCGAATTTTGCCTAGCCAGGAATTAAACTACCTAAATATATACATCGAATTTGTATTTTTATCTTGAAATGTTTCCAAATATCCGAACAAATGTAGGATATTGAAATAAATGTGAATGAGGAACGGTCGAACTTTACGCCAGAACTGCAACCACCAGTCAATTTGACTGTTTCCAACGTAAATTTCCCGTTAAAAAAAATCTTCGGTACATCTAGTGTTAAATAGTTATCGGTGACAGATTCTGTACATAGAAAATAATTCAGCGGGATATTCAACGGCCAAAATTAGTTTCATATGCGGATTCATCGTAATTCGTTGAGTTTCTCGTAAACGTTTTTCTTCGGAATATAATATGACATACTGCTGACACGTAATATTTAAAGATTTAAAGAACACAAAACGTATGGTATTGCATAAAAAAATATCACGGATGTCGAACGCTCGCGTAAACTTATTGTTCAAATAAACATGTTAATTCCCTTACCTAATAATGGTTGACCGATTCGTTTGTACATATGCTCATGCATGGACGTTGAATGTGTGGTGAGAAGAGAAGATAGATATTTTTCGGGATTACGTACGTCGAGTTTGACAAACAGAATGAAGAAAGCAAACAAACGAGAATGGAAGTTCTAAGTGGTCATCGACCATGAGGAAAGGCACACGTTCAATGACATGTGTACATACGCGGATGCGAGATATGCTTATTCGTGGCTTCATTCGAAGTAGCAGTTCATTCTTAAGAGGACGAGAAAGGATATTGAAATCCTACCCAGAGATAGGAATATGATCTCACATAACGAGCATGGCATTTTAAACCCGGTCCGCTAAATAAAGGGGGTTGCCAGTCATAAAAATGTGTGACCACTATTGAATTGTGGCACGACATCTTCGGCGATTGGGTAATTAGATAAAATCCAATCTTTCCTTTACCCGCAGTTTAACGATCCAAAGCTATACTAATGGGACGCGTCAAGCGACCAATTCCCTATAAATTATACGCATCTGCCTCGTAAATTAAATGCGAGGACTTACTTCGTTACCCATTACGTCAGCGACCCACTCGGCCAGCTTTTTTTTACGGAAATACCATTCTCGTTTCCAGGCAGTATGGGACCCGTATAGAGCAGCTCATTATGCTGGGCTATATGGTCGTCGCGACGCTATTTCTTTCATCAGTGAACTGTGCATCGCCGCGAACGCTCAATCAATCACGCGTTTTAATTGCTGGACAAATGGTGGTATTAGGTGGTACAAGCTTCGGTAACGTAAATAGTACGTATGCGTCTTTGGTTTTTTAATATTCTGTTAGTCCGCAGCGGCACTTTCGGGCTCGCCAGCTAGTTAGTTCGGTACCTTCGAGCGTTGCTCTTGCGCAACCGCGAACACAATAGCTTCGTTCAGAGGCTCTTCTCTCTTTGAATCTCGGAATTTTTATGAAAGGCATAAACGCCTATGCTCCCTAACGGTATCCTCGAAAATGGCGCTCATAATTATACAGTTGCGACACACATTATTTGTTGAGAATTGTAATGGCTATGGGTTATTTCTTTTTCTTTCTTATGGCTTCCTTTTTCTTTTGCTTTTTTTACAAAATGACTCCGCGAACGGTAAAACGTTAATCTGTACGAATAAGGAAAGACTATTTTATCACTGACTATAAATTATCGATTTCTTTCTCATTTCGACACGTTCGTTCATTCGATCACAACACGGACCGAACGCACCTGCTTCGATCGGAATATCGCAGCTCGCTTAATGGCGATTATCTATCGTCTCGGAATCGAAATATCTTGTAAAAACATCGCAATTATCCATGGCTGATCACCGAGCAATTTTCAGATCAGAGTACGCACTGTCTACGGACATACATATAAATCCTTAGATATGCCAATGGGTCTGTAATAATTCGTTAGATTAAAATACTTCAAACACCCTTCTCTCCGTCAAATGGCAACTCTGCTTGAAAACCTGTTATTTCCACACAAAATAATAATTAGCAAAAAATATCATTACGACAGCAAATATATTTATCAAGCAAGAATTTATGTAAAATTGTAAATTATAATAACCATACTTTTAATAATGTAAACTGAAAGTAAAACCAAAAAAAGTATAAACTGTCTATGTGTTTTTTTTTTTTAAGCGGGAATAGCACGTGGCTTCGTGCTCGATTTATTTTATATCGAATATCGTTTATTTCTCACTGAACCAATCAATTCGACAAGATTTTCGTAGAGCAGTTCCTCTTGAAGCTGCATCTCACTCAAGTGTTAAAGGACGACAGGCTCGGCTCCTCTTGGAAATAATGCAAGTTCGTTGGCCGTTACCGGTTTCGCGCGACTCCGACTTACTCGGAGAACCGCGTTTTTGTCGCCCCATTGTGCCAGTCGCCTGCCTCTTCTTCTATTGTGCGTATTCATCAGCGTATTCATTCATTCTGCTAGCATTGTCTCATAGCTGTCCTGGCCTTAGGTCCCTCCAGCCCCTTTAGCCCCTTTAGCACCCTTCAGGTTCCATCAACCCCAGCAGCATCCTCTTCGCTGCCCTCCCTCGCCATTCACCATACCAGTCAGATAGCCTTTCTTTCTGCATTATATTTCCCATTAGTAGCACCCCATAAATATTTGCACATGCCAGGCGTACGCTGTGTTATACTGACCATATAAAAACTTATAACGAATATAGTTTTGTCATTAGGAATTATTATGCAGGATCCAATTTAATTTTATGCTATAATTTTATTATATTTATACCGAAATATAAAAATTGCACAAATTTTTTTTTTCTTCAAACAGTTTTGTTTGGGCTGTGTACAACTCGTTTTTACAATAGGAACCTAAATGTAACGAGTAATTGGATTACTTAATTTTATTATTCGACGATTCGTAATATAACATAAAAAATGTTATACCATAATTTCATCGAAACTTTCTCAGAATAATTTAATGCTAAAAACTGTATATGCTGATGAACCTAAACGCCGATGACATACATAAGCACTGCAGTGTAACAGGATGAATGCACAAACTGAATAGAAAACATATAAAAGCATTGAAGTTGGATGCTTCTACTTAAACGTAACAGGTTTTGGGACAGTTAGCCTGTCTATCCTGTTTTAATATATTTCTATGTCTGCTTATAACACTAACGGTTTATTGAACCGATTGAAAAGATTTCCAATATGCTGCTGGTATTAGTCAGCCAGATTAATGCTTTAGTGCTAGCAACATTTAAAAAAAAAGCACAGATATGTTAGCTAATGAATCGAGTTTTCCACTTTCTGAACAGAAGATGCGATAAGAAAATATTTTCCAGTAATGGTGTTATTAATTTAGTCAGAGTTTATGATTTCTAGTAGATACTTAGGATAGACTTTGGATCAGTATACATATACACTGTAACGTAATTCTTTTCCTTAACTCGACACCGACAGCAAAATATCCAAGAACGAACTATCTTCGAGAACCAACCTACGTTGCATCCGCAAGCCAGGCGGGCGCCAGCCAATTCTTTTTTCACCGGGAACTGACGAGCCGGTAGAAACTGGGAGTTGGGGTGGAACAGGCCCAACTCCATCAAGAACGAGAGTTCTGACGGAACCTATCGGACGGAACCTTAACGGATCCTGTCGATTTTTGGGGATGCGTAAAATCGAGTAAACGCAACCGTAGGTGCTGATCTTTGGGGTCGCGTAAAATCAGCAACTAGATGCACGAACGGGTGCGGACGGTTACCGAAATGCGCGGCCGCTCAGGCTGCTAGGTTGACGTAGAGAGGGTCGGAGTAAGAGTCCGGCAAATAGTGCGAGAGACAAAGAGCAACGGATCGAGAACGTAGCAAAACGAATCGGAGCTGTAAAATCGAAATCCCTTCACCAATTAATAAATTCGGAGCACTCACCGGAGCTGGTGCAGCTAATCCGTGGAGGCCGAGAACTGCATTCAAAGGACACTCTGGTGGACACTGCACTACGGCACAGCACTACACTTCCGGAAGACTCACAGGAATTCATAGAATTGCCTGGATATCGCGAGAACAACGCGAGAACTATACGAATCGAGAACTTGCTATACCGTAGCGAAACACGGCAAGAAAAACTATCAACAGATAGCACGGGAGCGCGATGTCCCTCGTGACACCTCGGTCGGTGCCCCGAGACAAACTGCTTTGACAATAGCCAAATCCGAGAATTAATCATTCTGATTGGTCGAAAGCCTTATAACCGATAACTCTTCTATCTCCTTCTAGTCGTCCCTTTAAACCAAATTGAGAGCATTACTTAACGAATCATTTGGGCATCAAAGGGCATTTTATATATAATTCATTAGCAACCCACAAATTACTGCTTACCTAAAACATTTTATACTAATTCTTCACCCTTGTAAAAAACTGCTCTATTTTTATTAACTATATCTAGATAACTTTTTTCAATAATAATTACAGCATTATCATCGATTATGACGTTATAAAAAATCATTACAATAAACAAAATATTTATTTATTGTACTTTCAGTGAAAGTTTTTAAAACGGATAAATAAGGATCTTTGAAAATTCAAATATTTATAATTATAATGAAAACATCGCGGGAAAGAATAGTTATATGTAATCATATAGAATCATGTAAAATTATAAATAATTATTTTTAAAATTTATTCGGTATGATCAGATTGAAAAGTTTACGAAAATGCACAATGAAAATATGAATTCAATATAAACAATATTTCCTGAAACAGTCGAAACGAATCCATGCATTGTTAAAATAACTATTTGCAAAGATGATTTATATAAAATTCGCATTCGCATAGTGTATTTTTGTAAAATTTTAAATCTGATCAAATATAATCACATATACAGAAATTATTTATCTGATTAAACATAATAATTTTTTCTCAGGATCCTCGATCGTTCGAAGCCAGTTACTCCGAATCTCCTCACACCTACCAATACGCACGTATGCTTGCAAATCTATACAAAAGCCCTGGAGGCATTTATCATCAGGCAACGAACAATCGCATTTCCTGAGTGAATTACAGAACCCATGCAATATCGGCACGGATATTGTTTCGCAAAGACATTCCGGGGGTGACAATGGCGTAAACACTGGGGACAATGTACAGGCGGGCCAGAATGACTATATGAGAGAGTAAGAGGGAGAGAGAGAGAGAGAGAGAGATAACGAATGCGGGATAACAGCATCAGGCGTCTTAAGCAATCCATTCTCTCGCCACTGGCAGTCAGTCAGTCAGTCAGTCGGGAAGGGAGGCAAGTTCCGAGGTTCCGAAGTCAGGAGGTTTCCGGCGCCCAACTCCCGAGCATGGAAATACAATTACCACGCCGAATACTATGCTCGTAGCCTGGCATTACGAAGCCGCGCCACTACCGTAATGACGCTTGATTGTATAAGCCGAAGGATATTGGGTTAAATAAACAATATTAAATCCGCAAATGGGATTTGCAATGACGTTTATGTCGGGACGCAACGCCGCGAATTCAAAAGCGATTCCTTTTCGGTGAATGGGTTTTGGCAGTTTAGACGAATTTAAGCGCTTAGACGACACCTAAAAGACGTTCGACAGAGATATTTCAGGAAGAATCAAATTTTTCACATACTTTTCATATTTATTTTGTTTCATAATAATCTCGCTGTACTAGTCTCTATCTATGCTTATCCGACCTTGTCATTTAAAGCGTGGTGATAATGATGATGCACTTTGAGGTTACCCTTTCGTAATAGACTCAATTTGTATTCATGCTGTATTTATATTCACGTTTCTCTCGTATTTATTGTTATAAGTTTCGTCATTAGAAATTATCGGCGTACGTATAAGAACTTATGGTCCCGTGAATCTGTAATTGTTTGCAGGCTATTACGTAATTATTACATAACTTAACATTAAACTCACTCACGACTCGCAGCTCTGCCGTGGAACTAAATATTATAAAAATTGTAGCGAGTACTCGAACGAATTTTTCGATCCAATCTACGAGAAGGAGACTGACGACTTGAAGTAAAACTTCAATATATTTCTCATTTCATTTCCATGTAACATGTAAAGCAATAGTCCTTACAGTATTTATAGTTTCTTTGCAAGTCAAAGACTTTCCTCCCGCCTCGAACCGTTATTACGGGAAACTCAAGAAAAATCAAAGATAATTTTAGTTTTCCAAGTAAAACATTACGTTTACCCTAGGATTCCTGTGATTGAATGTAGAACTCGATTTTACTTTACTGTCGGGTGTTCGATCCACGGAAGTTGCCTTTTACTAGTTAGATTGACATGCTACGCGCGAAACTGATAACGTTGTAAGCATGGTAAAGTTCGTTCCCAACTCATATCCTGACTCTTCCGCAGATTCTTCAGCCAGGTTCTCTAGACGGGCGGAAATAAAAAAATTGCCTTTTATCTATAACGCATTGCCAGGAACTGTAAATTATGAAAAACGCCGTGAGAAATCTCACAGCGTATAGCAATGCGACGTACGTTGGTCCAGCCGTCCTATGCCTATACAGATGTAAGATGCGATCCTTTAGTATCGGGAAGAATGTATAGTCACCTCGTAAAGAGATCTGCCTCCCTGACGAAAAGCCGCACGCTTGCGAATTAGATGGAAATTCTCGACGCCCCGGAGCTCAATGCCACGGCTGCTTTACGATCAATTGCTATAACTATCGATACTGGGAAGACTTCCATAACCTGCAGCTGCACGAGAGAGCATATTATTTCGGCGAGGACGACGAACCTTGTCATTACATACGAAACCTCGCGTTAACATACCGAGGGAACCTTTCATTTTTTCCGTTCCCCCTTACTTAGTACTGGCTTCGATTAACCACAACCCTTTGATATTGATATCGCCGTATTGCCAACATGTAGGTAATACGTTGACAGCGCGCTTATGCATTCACCTTTCGTCTGAACTTTACTAAGGGCCCTATACAAATTCGAAGTCTTTATTAAAGATCTCTTCGAGGCTGCAGAGAGACCCTTTGCAATTATGCTAATTATTAACCGGCAAAATGCGAGCACGAAAATCGCTACTTGGTGAATCAGGCTGCTGCCCGAAAGGGCAATGAATACTTTGGTGGTTTATCGTAGGAACCGAAGGAACCAGTCGAGGTTAGTTCGTAGGTACTAGACGCTACATTATGTCTCCGTCTGCCTTGCAACGCAGTGCCTGACGTGACGCGAGTGTTTAAGACAGCCTAATTACGTCACAACATAGCGCGCTAACCTACCCCACCACCCCGTGCGACTCTTACCTACAAGTAATTCTCCGTCTTCGCGAACTCGCGACCTCTCATATTTGCGCCCTATATACCAACGGGTATCAATACTTTTATCCCTTCCATCGAGCAACCCCATTCACCCCTCGCCATGACGTAACATTCTCTCTCACTCGCCCACGCATTCAACATCCACGCCCCGCTGGACGATATATTTGCATTCCATTGCATTACCTGAACTGATTGCTTGGCTATCGTTGCGAATTATTATGCTTTTATTACTGTTGCTGATTCGTTACTCTCCTCAAATTGTGACCTAGTGATGGTCGTGTTAACGATCATAGTGGCGACTAATGAATCCATTGTTGCCCCTTCGTATTCTCGTGTAATCCGCCGTTTTCAGATTTTACGACAATGATATAATTCGGACGGTATGATTATTTAATTATATGAAATTTGTATGAGATTTGTTTGTATGCATTTTTGTACTTTATTTTTATGGTGAAGTCGTAAAAGTTGAATAATTTGCCAAGACGATGATTCATAAAGCCATTAATCGCAATTACCATAAGAATGTAATCTTCTTCGGATTTTGTTATTTAAGATTTTGGTGAAATTTAAATTTACTTGTTTTTATTCTTTAACAATATCAGAACTTATTGCTTTGGACAATATAGAGTTATTTATGAAATTTGTATGCAGCTTGTTAACAAGATTAAATTATTTTATTATTAGTGGCTGTCAGCCATTTGGCTAATTATGCTTAATCAATGCGAGGTCTATCTACAGTTTCTAATTATTTAAATGGTTTTATTATGTATTCATTTTCTTTAACGTAAATGTTTCTGGGTATTTCATGTTATTCATAATTACGGATTTCTCTGGCGTACAAGAGGTTTATCTGCAAATTTTATTATCGATATTTTTTTATTTACAATAAATTTCTTTATCGTTTTACTTGTACAGTATAACAAGTTTATCGTCCGTCTATACTATATTGTATAAAAATATTTTATGTGTTTTCTAGGATTTCTATATCCATATGCGATATACAATATGATCTTCAAGCAGTCCAATATTAATTCGATTTATTGGATTTTTGCATACTATAAATACTGTTAGGTAATATACTATAGTATTTATCGAACATATTATATTTTATTTCATAGAATGTCTTGAAGGTTGCGATTAATAATACATCATTATGTAATGAATCATCATCAACAGACTCGATAGAGTCTCGCCCCAAGTACGTATAGCTCAGTGGCGCGAGACGATCAGAGTCCCTATAGAGCAGTACATTCGCAGGAGCGACGATTTAAAAAAAAAAATTATTTTTTCAAACTTAGTGCAGGTTTAATAAAATCTTCCAAATAATTTATATACTAGGGATAATCCTCCTTGAATAAGCAAAAAATCAAGTGAATCAGTCCACTCGGTCATGAGATATCTAGAAAAGTTTTCGACCGCTGAGTTTGATTTCACACCGCTCATCTACCCAACCAATCAAACGTATTTTGTCCATCAAGCTACCGTTCACACTAAATTTTCAGCTAGCATAAGATTGCCTTCACAACAGTATAGATCCATATTATCGGCCCTTAGCCCGCACGCGACTAGCAGAACCGACGTCATGTGCATAACGCACGTGCACACATGAATCTGCATATGTGTACATGTTTGCTATACTGCGATGACCGTCATTTAATTCTATTGCAATACATAAGAATTAACGTATCAATCACCTATTGTGAAAATTTTATTATCGGTAAAGAATTTCTCTATTACAAGTAAAGTACTATTTGACGGAGCTGTGCATCGAGACTTTTAATGAAGAAAGATATTGAAATTAAAATTAAGAGAAATATACGTATAAACATTGCGTTATATATGCGTTAGTCAAAGTATGGTATACGATACTTTGAATTTATTTAATGGGGCACCTTTTTAAAGAAAAAAATGTACAGGTTGAACGTGTCGAATATATTCTGGCGTGTTGTACTCTTCTTTTTTAATTTTCACTGCAGTTTGCATACAGCCTGAAAGTAAATTTGGACGATTTTCGGCACGGTTTGCCACGTAGTACTCGATAAGAAATTCTTCACTAGTAATAAAAGTTGCACAATATTTGGTTGACAAGTTAATTTATATGTATTGCAATAGAATTAAATGACTTACATTCACATGAATGAATAATCATTTAATATAGTTATGGTATAAGGTGGTACATTTATCACGGATTCCACTTGGCACCGAAATACTGATTTCAAAATTTTGTTTTTACGTGAAGTACCTGAAACAGCTGTATAAGCACTTAGCGGTTTTTTTTACATCTTAGATGTTTTTGCCGATTATACAGAACCTGAACTAAATTCATTTTCAAAGCTTAAACAAAAACGTGCCATAAACGTAACAGACTTCTCATAAATTTTCAATTTATTAGAACATTAACAAGAAATATGCTATTTCGACATGGGATATAACTTTGATTATGCGAATCAAGTAATTTTAGTGTCCGTTTGCACGATATGTGAGATGCGTGCAAACGTTCTATACTTTACATTCTGTTCCGGTCGTGAATTCGAATTTTACGTGTTTCACAGTTAACTGGTCATTTTAATATTTATGTCATCCTTCATATCGTTCAACCGTTAGGTCAAACAGAACTACTATTAATTAATGCATTGAATATAGAATGAAAAATAAAAGAATATTTTATGACACATCGTTACACGTGGATCATCGACGAATAAAATATCTTTCGAAAAGGACACATTCTTATGTCATTTAACGTAACAGAGTCCCCTAAACATCACAGTTTACTCATGGACTAGACCTATAACTACTAGAAAAAATGAAAAAAGTTTCTAAAGATTGACTTGTTCTTCACGTAGTAGAGAGGTCACTGATTAATCGGCAACAAGTCACGATAACTATCGATCATTTTTAACACGTGCTTCAACTAGTCTGGTCAAAATTGAAAAGGATGGCTGTGATCGATCGCTGTCTAATAATCGTAGGATCAAATATAATTAGCCACATAGGTGTTAAACTTACAATCTCCTGGCATGTAAAGTTATTACGATCTTGTCTGTGAAAATATGTTTCCTAGTACGTTCATTCAGGTCCTTCGTTCGAACCGCGTCAACTATTCCTCTGCATAAGCTCACGTGCATCTAGACCTCTTAAAGGAAGTCAACCCGAACCTAACTATGTTCGATTTGGCTGCCAACACCGCAACTAGCCAACGCATCCGGGCAGCAAGTTTGAACTGCGAATTTACGCGCATGCGCACGCAACGCTTTTTCCTTTACATAAAAATAAAATTAATAGGATGCAATAAATGTTGATCAATAGGGAATACTTGGTCAGGACGATCAAGTATGTAGTGATGTAGTCCGTATCACAAATTGCCGTTGGGGTATCGAAATCCTTATGCAATATCAATAAATACCAATACTTTATGGGATACGGTGATGTGTAAAATACCAACACGCAAGGATTATGGCACCGAGTTCCTGCTTGTAAGAAGGCCGCGAGGCTTTACAGCCAACTGGCTGTTTAACCACGAGGGAGCCAATTTCTCTTTAGGACCCTCGCATTCTTAGGACTCTAACGTAATTCGCCTTAATCTACAAATTTGTCGTTCTACAGATTACTATATATTATTTTTCATAGTATAGATATATTCAATATCTACCGTTAGGTTGTCAGTGATGGGAGGAATATTTCAAATACAACTTCCAATCGAGATCATTGAGAGGAAAAAAATATGGAACTATTAACGAATCAACAATTATATCCGATAAATTGCGCAATGTAGCAAATTACCATGGTCTTCAATAATTACCAAATTGTTTCTCATTAAGAGCAAAGTCTCGCAGACGTGCATCGAGCCACGACCCAACCAGTTCCTGAAGCGCGTTACGATCACCTGCCTGAACGAGTCGTTCATACTCAGATATTAATAAAGACGTTTCGTCCTCTCGCAAAACGAACGATACGACATGCGCAAGTTTACGATCTGCATAGGTACCAACCGAATGATTCTGTGCAACGGTGCATAGAGCAGATCTAGTAGCTAGAGAGAAAAGCGAAGGATGAGAAAATAAGAGAACACGAGTCAGTTCCAATCGACTTGCCTTCGCTTCGATTAGATCGAACGTTTGAATATTTCGGTGAATTAGATTTGAGGACGTGGCGAATTTTCGAAAGGCTTGGTAGGAAGAAGACGAGGCGCTGCCTAATATGGTAATGCGGATGGACGAAGGACGAGGCATTCCAATGGTGGTGTAGCTGCGTCCGTGCGTCAGATTGTTCGAAAAGGTGTTCGTCCGTGTGCGCAGCAACACGATAGCCTCGTAGTTGGTAAACGCGCGCAGAACCGCAGCAAGAAATTGCTCACCGCTACCATTCCTGAATCAAGCTTGGGAGCTGCATCCCGACAACTTGATTAATAGCCTTAATTAAGATATTTAATTGCTTTTATTTTTATTTACTCGGGTATAATGGCGACGTCGCGACAGTGCCGAGCGCATTCTGTGTCGAGGCGCCTCAGGAAACTCCACTTAAGACCACGTCATACTGCCTGGTGTCTTCGTGCCCTCTGGCAACAGTTCTACCAACATGAACGACCAACGATCAACGAGCGCCGTCCATTCCTCTATATCGCGTCCCGATCCTTCCGCTTAATCGGATTCCTTTGAGGTTAAGCCGCGTCTCGGGTGCGCCTTCCGTCGCCATGTCTTATCCTGCTTTGCTCTACCCTTTTACACGGAGGGCTACCCCCCCACTGCCCCCCGAATAGAAAACCTCAAACTCTTCGACGCATGCCGTTCGTCCGATTCTTCTTCCTGTATCAAGTACAATAATCGAATATAGCTCGCTTATGCATTCGAATCGTATGCTCATCGAGGACGGGATGATCTGAGCCAAATGGTGCTCGATAGCGTGGCAAATTATCTGGGTGCGGACGTAGCTCCAGAAATGAAATGCAGCGATAATGAGAACAGCTGGATCACATCGGTGCTCGCGACGCACCTGAGTACGAAGGAGCAATTAATGCTTCGCAAGAAAGCGGCCCGGAATACATACGAGTTTCACTTTGCACTGAGTTTGGCATCGCGTGGCGAATGCGCGACGGGTTAGCGGGCAGCGGCAATAAAAGGTTTCTTGAAAAGGGAGCAAATGACGTTACAAAACGGTAGGCTCATTGTTTGGAGCTCTGCAGACAATACGGGCAATCACGTATGAAGGAATCGGTGATTGTTTCGTTTTGGCTCGTGTGGGGTTGCCACTGGGTTGTTAGGCGGTGCGGCCAACCCGGGGAAGAGGCTCCACGTCGGAATCGTGCTGCGGGATTATCTCGGTCGGCCTGTGTTTTGCTACGGCTGCGACGCCCTGGGACGCCTGGGACGCCTGGGAAGGCCTGACGACACTTCAGGGTGACGCGCTACGAGACCGAGGGTCCTCTCGCTGTGATTCGTTCACTCGCGTGCTCGGTGTCCGAGGCATCCAGGATACCCAGGGTATCCGGGGTGTCCGGGGTGTTCAGGGTGACTAGGATGGGGAGGTGAGGTGCGAACTGTGTGGGGCTCGAGCAGCTCTCAGAATGGAACAATCAGTCGAGAATCAAGCGACCACTTGTTCTATATGCAGGGACGTCGGACGTCGGCCGCTTCTCAGAGCACCGTTCGACCCGAGCCGAACAATGCTGCTACGAGAATTATTGCAATTATCAGCGCGACTCTGTGCACTAAGGATTTCTGTTAGGACCTTCCATTTCTATGGAAGTTTCATGTCGCGTCTCAATGTAGAATATTTTTCTGACATATGTATCCCTTTGTCTCTGACACTTTTAAATTGTTGTCGCGCGTCAATGCATTTTTCTACGTTGATGATTCCAACTTGAACTCCGTTATTTTGAGCTTGCTCGGAAGGAGGTTGCCTAAACTCACGAATGCTGGTCGCGGTTTGCATACAAGATAAAACAAAGAATTCAATTTCTAAAGAACGTACGATGGAGAGCGTTATATCCCGCGATCGTGGTAGAACCGTCAACTGGGCGACTAACGACGGTTGGGGTGGAAAGCGTAGGAGCGTGTATCACGTGGGACAAATGACAATACTGGCTGCCGCTGGAGCTGATGAAGTGTCGTCTGTGTTTCTCCTCTGACACCCGTTCCCCTTACCAGACTACCAACACCCTCGACCTGTCCTCACCGGGGGTTGATTCTGTTTCATCGCTTTGCACCCGCGCCTTGTCGTTTCTGCCTTCACCGCCGCCGCCACCTCCACGCCTTATCCCTCCGTGCAGAACGATATTGTCACGATTACCAGAACCCTTCCTGGGATTAATTGGGCACACAATTGTCCTGGGACTTTCTTTCACAGCCTCTTCGTGTAATTTCTATGGTTTCCATTAAAGGGTTAGAAATTCATTTAAACGCGAAGATATTTATTATTATTTATTTATTATACTTTGGCATAAATCATCATCGTCATACAGGATGACAATACAAGTGTGTATTATCCCATCTACTGCTTCCCGGTATAAAAATTTATTGCTCAAAGTTTTCTAGAGACGCGAATCCACCGTAGAAAATAAGTTGACGACAGAATTACTATACGCCAAAAAAAATTAATTATTTACATGACTCGAATGTAGTATTAAGAATTAATAATATTCACTCGACGGTACAACTAAATTAGAAGCACCCTACGCAAAATAACGACACGTACCTTATGGCTGCACGTTCAAGTGGATAAAGTAAAATTCGTCACGTGATGTCGATCGATAAACTCCGTTTAAACAGAGTTATATTTTAGCTTGACTTTTTAGGCAAAGACCCTGTGGCATTGACCTTGGGGTGGCAGGGTTCTACTGCCACATATCCCTATCCTTAACTGAACCCTAAAGGCTTTTACGCAGTAGGTCGATGCGAACTGACCTTCCTTTCAACAAGGGTTCACCCTCGTCCATAAATCTAAGAATTTGCACTAGACTAGATCGAGACCTGATGTACGCCCGAATAACTTCGTATATTTCTCATCCTCTCCCATAGCAGTATACAATCATCTGATGGAAATTGTATATTATTTATAAAATTTTTAAAATAAATTTAACACTCAAGTATTTAATCGATTCAAAACCGATCAAGAGTCTGTCAAGAACAGTCAATATGCACATTAATTAAATTTCCTAAGAAAACTCATCATTGTCTTTCAATTATCATTGTCAAGTCAAAATCATCGAAATTTGTTCCTGCTTCTGCGTACCTTGAAGTCATATACGCGGATCACCGTAATCGGTCCTATTCAAGTGACTCTTTCATGTTCTAAAACGTAAGAAAGTGGCCCCTCGAGAAGATCTCGCAGTTCGACTGTACCATTGAAGATGTACATCTCTTTCCCCGTAGTAGATTAAACTTTCTAAATCCTTTCTAAATAAGCCGAAAGAATTAACATTGTACTTCGGTAATGATTCACTGTGAATGGATCGGCCAATCGCGTCGGACACTAATGCCGTTCTTTATTGCGAGAAGTCATATACGTAAATAGGAAGCATTTATAAATGACAGATACAAGTGTGACGCAACTTCTTTGTCGAATCCATTCGTGATGTGCCGATAATAGTTTTTTACCGCGGCAATTGTCAGCAATTTACATAGTGCCAATTAGTCTATGGAACATCAAATATTTGACGTTACCTCGTTAAAGTCGATAGCTTACCGTCATTCAGTTTTTGTATTGACGACACATACGTCACCCCCCTCCCCCTTCCCCCCCATCATCATCAATGCATTACTATCGATGTGTGACGTCGATTTTTAAAAGAAATGTATGTTTGCATATATGGATTTCGTATTTTTATATAGCTCTTAATGAAACCGCCTGTCGAGTTAACATACGTATGTATGTATATTGTTCGTCTAAACCAATAACGTACGTAAGCGTTTAAATATTTTTTTAATTGTATATACAACATTTACGTGTGGATCTATATTTATCTGTACCAGATAATTAAGTCTAAATTCACCACCTGAAGTTAGCGCGGCGATTTGATTTTTATGTTAAAACCATACTCGGGCTGTACGTTTTTGGGGCAAATAACCGAATATAAATACCATACGTATTTATGTCTCCAAAATCTGTCTGTGCATACTTGATCGTGTGCAGGTACTTCATAGATCACTCGAGAATCATTGACAAATCATTGCCAGATCTTTCATAGATCAATCCGAGATTTGGAAGTGACCAGTATCCACTGGTGCTCGCAACGGATTGCAAATTGGTGTGGACGTTCTGAGGACGAAATAAAGCAATACATGAGTTTGCACTTCCCTTCGGGATCTTTTTGACTTTTGGTCTTTTTTTATGACTCGGAGATGCTCATACGAACTCGTGGAATACTCGGGAGTTCAATCCCTTGTACCTCGTAGCATGAAATTACATAGAGACATCGTAGATGAACTCCTTACAAGCTACGGTATAATGAAACCAAATTTGATTATCTGAAAAGGGAAAACGAAGAGCATGGATAAATCATCATTATAGGTTACCATAATTAAAAGCCTTTTACATACGAATAATGCATTGATTACGTAGATAAAATTTATTAATAATCTTACTACTTATCACGCAGGAAACCAAGTAGTTTGGTAGATGTGATATTTTTCCATAACTTAGCTCTAGATTTTTGGGCTATTGAATTCTTTTGTTATTCATTTCGAAGTTGTCAAAATATTTGGACACTGACTGATATCATTAGATTTTGACGCGGAAACAAGATAGGAATTCGCTCTCGGACGGGGTAATTTCAGTTGTACTTGTGATGGAACATACGGTATATAGGTGGATATTCTATGTATATGTATGGATACGAAAATATTTTATACAATTTTGTTCTATAATGACGTTTGACTTCTTATCGAGAAAAAGTAATTTAGATGAGGAAATGAACGATTTAATTTTATTGGTAAAATAATAAAACCTCTGAAGGGCTCAGACTTCGTAGCTAGTAAGTGAAGTCGCTCGGTAGATTCGTTCAATTTCATTGGGAAGTGTATTGGTCAAAGGTCGTCTAGGAAATAACCAGGCAAAGAACATAAATATCGTAAATAACGATTAAATACTCGTGTCGAGCCCGACAACGGTCACAGAAGCCAATTGAAAAGAAGAATAGCAAAAGAATAAAATTTGATACTTAAATACAACTGAACGGTAGTATCCATATCTTTTCCGACTGCATAAATCAGTCGAATTAAACGATAAAGTAGAAGGGTAAATAATTTGCAGAAAATCGAAAACACTAGCGGCAGGTGAAACAAAGAAAAAGGATAACAGACAAATGGATAATCGCCGGTCAGTAGGACTGCCCAGCAGTGGGATATTCGGGGTCTGTAGGGAAGTAAAAGAGGCCGAACTTGGGAAAGAGAGAGTTTAGGAGGAGTAAAGGAAGGATGACGAGGAGAAGATAAAGCAGAGTAATAGTATTGGCCACCGCAACGCCTGCAACGCGCCTCCCTCCCAGCAGGCAACGAGCAACGTGCACCAAATGGAGTAGAGAGGAAAGAGTGTGCAGATCGCGAAGCACAGTGTTCAGCGCATTCAGCGGATTCAGCGCAGGAGCGCAAGAAGCGCACAGAACGCACCGGACAGCACACCGGGCACACCGGGCAACAGCTCGTTAGTCGCGACCCCCGTCTCACCGCCCCGCGGAGTCGCGACTGTAGCTACCAACGGACACTCGTTCGCGCATTCGTCACGCACGCACTCACGCACGCGCAGACCGCGGCCTCCGCGTGCATATCCCTTATAATACCTCGACGGCACGCAAGCGCGCTGTCTGACTCCACATTGTTCTCCGTTCGCTAATTGCGCATTGTATACCATTGTTGCTCACAGTCGGTTAACTCCTATCGACCTGCTATCTTTATATAAAGTAACAAAACAACGTAATTAATTACCAGTCTTCCAGCCATTGTTAGACAATAAATAACACCGAGACTACATCCAATTAAAATATTCAGCAAGACAAACAACAATGGGGAACCCTTGTAGCTTCCTATCGGTGTGCTGTCCGCTTCTTACTTATATCGTATTTTGCGCTTGCGAGCTACTCGCTTTCGGTTTTCTTTACGCCCGTAAAAAATGAGTTATTAACGCACGTCAACGACGCACCTGAAAGGTTCATCTGTGCACACAGGTGATTTTTTTGTATTCGAATACCATGATGCTGATTACGAGGTAAAACACAGCACTTGTAATATATATTATAATTGAAATCCTCTTACGAGCAATTTTTGCATTAACAGCCCCGACCTGTGTATCTTTTTTCATAGGTTACCGCTCGTTACTACTTTCAAATGGCCATCTTCTTTTTCTATGACACCGCAGTAAACTCATGTAACTCAATGCGAGAATGTCCCACCTGTGCACGCAATTCGCTCCTGGGTCACTAATTGACCTTGATGATCGGCCACAATGCAAATCTTTAATGTTCACCGATTTGCCGAGTCACGAGGCGCAAGTAGCGTTAACTTTTAAAGAAGCGTTGAGCAACCAGTTTATTTCCAGCTAATGACAAAGACTCAGTTACAACATTCCGCCGAGGTAACGATCCTTCCTTGTCCGTACCCGGCAATATCAACAGCATCCCGAGAACGAAAAACTAGCACGCCAGTCGACGACCTGCCGTGTTTACTAGAAAAGTGAATCATTCGCTGATAATTTTCAACATCGATTTCACCACTCACGTGCAGTCATTGTGGGCTCGTGTCAGCGCGTCAGCAGGTAACGAAGAATTTTACTTGATGTTGCTAACAAGAGGAGCAAAGTACGGAGAGTTTGTTAAGACTACCTTCGAATCCGTGTATCCGCTCGCTACGTCGCGACATATTAATTTTTTAATACGAATTCGTTAACAACTTTTATAATTCGCATAACGACGATACTAGAGATAATTTTTGATACGGATGCAAAAGGTTAATTAATCGACCTGGATATCAAAAATGATTATTCAATGGATGAAGATCAAAAATTTATCTTTTACGATCAACAAGATATCGAATACTCGTAGATGCTACAACGGTACATTTTTCAAAAGGAATTACAAAGCAACTAACGTTTAATGTACGTATAATACATATGTATATATATATGTATATTTGTACATTAAAGGAAGCTGAGGTCGTTCGTAGTTAGAGGTGGATAATGTAAATCATCATCAACTTGCTCTCGAGCATTGTAACGCGTCACGCCGCACCGTAAGGTATCGTAAGGCATCGCGAGGCATCGTGAGTTATCGTAAAGTATCGTACACACGGATCGTCGTAAGTCCTCTCCTTCTTCTTAGTTCTCTCGAACCGCCAACTATACCTTGTATAATGGAGTACTTATGCACACCTTGCCAGTTCCTTTACTTTTCTCCGCTTCCTCCTCTTTCTACCCGCTGGGACTTTTATTTTTCATCCGTTTCCACTCCTTCTCTTCTTTTCTCCTCCTTCGTCTCGTTCCTCTTCTTATTCTTCCCCTTCTGGTACTTCTTGCTCCCCCTCTTCCTCCTCGTTCTCCCTTCGAGCAACCGCGTTATTTATTACTAGGCACAAGGCGAGGGTAAAACTTAAGCCTACGTATACATATACGCGGAGAAGCCCGAGTCCTGTTTTTACACTATGCATTACAATGCGTGCATATACATATTATACTGTCCGCGTGATTCATTACCAGCCAATCCTCCGTCTGCTTAAGAAAATACGGAAACTATAATTGTAAAGACTTATGGATTTGCGCTAAGTGCAAGACCCGCGTGGTTGCCCGTTGTCTCAATGCCTGTGGTCGTGCTTGTAAAGCGTTGTAATAGCCACTCGTCCACTTCGCTGTGCGCATAATAATCTCTATATTTATTAAACGGAGATTTCTGAATTTCTAATAAACCGAAAGCGAATAACTAATGTCTAAAGATTGATCGCGCAAGTTCTCACCTGCGCGTCGAGTCTCTTGCGCCGCGTTCTCCCGCTTGAGACATCTGATCACGTGACAGGGCCATTACGATGACGCGTTAAAGGCCCAAACAAGAATTTTCGGCCCGTAGGAAGCTTGGGCGGTCCTAACGAGTTTCCGGATCTCTATAACAAGAGATTCTCGATAAGAGGGTCGATAAAGATAAATTCATGGAAGCATTTGGATGACGGAGAAGTCGAGAAGTCCGACTCATCGAATGAAGTTATAACAATGAAATTTCAGAAGGTATCATTTGTCACTTATCTCGGATTGTTCTTATCAGGCTATTCATCTCGTAGGCTCCTCCTACTGTAAATCATGGGACAAACTCGACAACAGATTGAATATCTAATGGCGACCAAAGACTTTCTAGCGCTCGTGTAGATCGAGCGACAGTATCCTAATATCCCGTGTCTAGCATTATAACTATAGAAGCGAAGGAAATAAATGCAAAGGCGCCGCCAAAGTTTTGTCTCGCTGATCGTCATTGCTTCAACGATTCGCACGCTAACGCGCTATATATGGGCGCCGTGAAGTACATCGAGCGGCTTGTTGGAAGTTGGACAGTACGTGGTAGTTCCTTGGTGATCTGCAATGCCAGTCGGTTGCGCACACGGTCGAGCAATGAATAGCGAATTGGGCCGAGAGCGTGCAGCAATTAGATCGTTACCATAACAATTTCCGCGTTGATTCCCTTTCATCCGGTCGCGGTGGCCAGGGCAGGGTAGCTGGTCCGCGGCGGGTGCAGGGGGTTGGTCGGGAGGACGAGGTGAATAGAAAAGGTGGGGTGCCACAGGAAGAGACACGGAGAGGAGGAGGAGAGGAAGGAGAAAAAGAAGAAGGAAAGGAAGAGAGCTGCTCACAATCGGAGACGGCTGGAGGCTGGGTAACCCGGGTTAGGATAGGCTAGGCTAGGCCGGTCTTGGACCATCGGCATTGCAGTCAGGTGCCGCTACTTACACAACCGGTAGATTCCTTCTCGAGCGGCGCAGAGAGCCTGGCGAGCGGTTTCTATTTTCTTCCATCTCGGTGCTCGGCAGGGCGATTTCATCGACCGGGTATGCACATGTCGATTTATAGTATCGTGCGTCATTAGAGATAATTGTTAGGGCTGCTGCCCTGTACCGTAGCATGATGTAAAGTTGTTTTTCCGTCCCCGGTATCTTGGGTACCTGCTTGTTTTATTACGTGCGAAATTTTTCTCCTCTGCGCCTATTTGAACAAGCTAGTTTTATAGCACGCAATAAACATGGTATGGTACAAGAGTTCCACATAGTGGTTAATTGGAATGTCGCTCCTTCGATTAATCTGTTAAAGAAAACTTCTCTAATGCGATCGCCAATCCGAGCTACCACCTATTTCCCTATCTTTCTTTCTTTTTCTTTCACCGCCTTAATACGTACCTCAACGCGTATGAAATTGTACGAGAATTACGCGATCACGATGTGCATCTGAAAGTCGAAGGATCTTGTCTACAGCAAACAAGTACGAGGACTAATCGTTTACGTGTAATTTCAGATTAATTAATTAACCGTTAAGTTATGAATTGTGAAAGAAAAACATGTAAAATCGTTAACCGTATAGGGCTAAAGAATTTGTTTACGAATTGAAACTTAGTGGCCTCGTTGGGAGATGCTCAAAAAGGGAGTTGAGGAAATACCTGAAAAACAATTTGTTCTTCACCCAAACGAAAGTAAGATGCAGAGCCGGAGAGTCTTAAAGAGTCCACGAGAGCCATGTGGTAATTTTAGTGTAACAATCCGCTCTTAAATAGTAGTTTACGTTAAGCGTTAGAGAGAACAGCCGTAAAGGAGCGCTGATTGATTGATATCGGGGGTTCGGCCATCCGCGCTCGGTTAGCTCACGTCCCAGCGACTGGCAGACTCCATCCAAAGGATCCCAACCGAGTATAGAGGTGGATCTTTGTAAGTGCCGTTTCGAAAAAAGAGGGTGCCAAAAGGCTAACAGTGCGCTCGGCTTACACGACGAGAGATGCACTCCACGCACTCCCCTTCGCAAGGGGTGGCAAGGGGCAGCTCGGCGGAGTGAGAGAGAGGGAGCGATCGGATTCTTTGTAAATCCACGGCCAGTGATATTTCTGGTACAGAATCCCGATTCAAGTGCAACCGAGCCGCATTGCATCACCTGACTCTCGTACTGCCTTATTTCCCTTTTTGGTTAGCACTGCTGCCCGTTTCCTGCCTATCTGCCGATAACGCACTTATAAGGACCGATCTTCGAAGGAACGTCGTGTCGTTGCCTGGTAACTATTCGCGATCCTCGTGCCAATCTCCGATCGATGACGCAGCATCAATTAGTCGCGGTATACCGCCGATAACCATAGTGCCTCCTGATTAGATCGCAATCCAGGTATCTCATAATCGTATAGTGGCTTCCATGGAAATATAATGTCGCCATGAAATTTCTTTGAAAGTGGAGTCATTTCAAATTCGAAAGAGTCAAGAGAGTCGTAAGAGAGCGCAAAGGATATATCTGGCACGCACATTTCCACGCCCGGCAGTAAAATACCTAACAGTGGCGCACCAAAGTAAATGTTATAACAAACACTGAGCAGAGCCGCGACGCCCCGCTATTTAACATTATTTAGTTTGCTTTGTGAACGTTTAAACAGTGCCTACCTACTTTTTGTACAGATATTTGATGCGTTCGCCCGGCCTCGGCCTGTGTATATATGGACTCGTGTTTGTTTTCTAGGTGGCGGTGGCGGCGTGGCGCGGATAGTCGGCCACATTATGGCCAACATACACATTGGTACCGATCAGTACCTTCCGCGAGACTACCTATTGCACTTAGCCGCACTTACGCGCACTTACTCGAACATCTTTTCTCTATGAAGCACGCGCTCCATTGCGCCTCTTCTTGTCTTTACTCGCGCCTCCCTGCCAGCATCGTCCTACTGTTATATCATCGCCCGGCAAGTTTCCATCATCTTCCGTACCATTTAAATTCATCAACCGACTCTACCTGCTTATACGTAAGCTGATCCGTAGTTAGGCTAAAAGAGTGCCGAGACGGGACCTACTTTCTATCGTAGTTAGCCTACTGCTGGACCGCCTGACCATCCGGACGGCCGCCTCAGGCATTCGACCACTCTCGCTATCTCTGCGCTATGCTCCACAATCCTCTACAGCATCTTCTCCTGTCGCTCCCATCGACGGAGACTTCTTACCAGTTCTGCCCCTAATCTCTCTTTTGCTTTATTGCTACCTATTGTGACATTCATTTGTGATTCTCAATAATTTCAAACGAACTCTTTGAATATTACGAACGCCCGTAGAACTGTAAATAATGCTTGACGCGTATGCATATACATTCAGAATATTCATACTACCTGCTGGCCTGCTCTTTATTTTTGTATTTTACTTGTTCCTTATTTACATAAGCTACTTTACTGGTACGCTTTAGAAATAACGTTATCTTTACGGTAATTACAGTGATAATAGCATATAACGACACAAGGAAATATTTACTGTAATAAGATTCAATTATTTCTCGTATCCAACAACAATCTCATAATTGAATCCTATGGTCCAGTTTAATTGCTCAGAAATAAAATGTATATAAATTCTTTCGTTTTTATTGTAATTGATTGCGATACGACCGTGAGCACAATCCTTATTGCTTCAATTGAAATGGTACCGCATAGGAGCATATCAAAGTCTATTTAGAAATAAATATACAATATACCATGTGGCATAGAAAGTAGTTAGTCTTAAGGTCAAAGGATAGAAGAGATGAAGCCATGAACTTCTCTTGGCATCTTGAGTTAATCTGGCGTCGCATTCCGTGTTCGTGTCTACGTGAAATCTACGAGTCGGAGGTATCCGTTGGCTAGACAGACTCGATAGGTAAGAAGACACAAGGGTGCGTGCGGTAGACGTTTAGAATTTATGGACTGCAAAGTACGTGGGACTACGGGGCGAAGATGATTGTATTTTATTACAAACACGCATAGTGACTGCAACTGCGACTCCTAGCTTCGCCAGTTCATCGACATTCACTTCGTTTGTGGCTGATGGACCGTTGAAGTAGCTGCTCCCAGGCCGCAGAGTCATTTGTGCGACCACAATGAGCGCTGAAAACACGTGCCTTATCCAACATACGTATGCAATATGCGCCCAAGTCTCTAGAGGAAATTCCACGTTAACCGCGCTTATTAAGATGTCATTGCTGGAATTTAAAGTACATCGCGGACAGGTTGAGCTGGGTTGATGTCCTCGAATTACCAGACGCATCTACTTAACAACTGGTACCACCTTTCCAATTGAAATCTCAAAGAGTAATAATACGTTGCACTAGAAAGAAATCTTCATTCTGATCTTAACGTTAAGCGACTTATGTGAATTTCATCTCGCACGCTTATATCTATTTCGTATCCCAGCTCTTGATCCTTTCTCCGATGATTACTTCTGGGATATATCATAATGATCGATACAGGTATCCATTGTTATGCGAAATATAAACTGTACTGTTCCCATTATGGATACAAGGAAGGTAAGCGGTCGAATTAAGGTATCAATGGAGAAATAAATTCAAATTCGTCAACGCAATGTTACTTTGAAAGATTTTGACTGAAGCTGCAAGCGTGTAATGGATTCGCAAGGGTCGTCGAAGGATGAGGATCGCGATGGGTGAGTAGAGAATTTCTGAATTACCGGAAACAAATAGTAGGAGGGTGGGCGAGCGTGGTTCTCGAATGCGGTACATTTCGGAACGGTAAGAGAAAGGAGGAGAGGTCGAGAGAGTAGAACGGGAAGAAGAACGGAAGCGGGAAGCGGGAACCATGGAGGAGGAGGAGGAGAAGGAGGAAGGACGCAATTGAAGCGTCACGGTAAAGAGGGAGATGCCTTCGGCTGGCTACGTAGCTAGCTTGCTGGCTATGGCTAGGTATAGGTAGATATAGGTAGCCGGGTGGGTAGCCGGGGTAGGTGGGGTAGGTATCTGTGTCTACTCGCGGTTCTCGGGCTGGGCTTGGAAACGGTGCTGGAGCCTGGCTCATGGGGATTTTAGGGGTACGGAGGCGGAGTGGTTCGAGCGTCTGTATAGGTTGAAGGCTGGAGGCAGAAGTGGTGGGAGTGCGGGACCAAAGCGCTTCACTGTAGCTCACATCAAAGAGTCGGCTTAATAGAAAGCCTTAGAGGCGTTTGTTCGAGTCTCCTCATCTGACTAAATATTCCTGACTGAGAAGATATCGGCGGGCCAAGATACACACCGAGCGCGGATCTTACGTATAGAACAAACAGTGAGTATAGGGTATAAGGTAGAGGATACAGATAGGAGGAGCTACCACGAGTTACACTCGCGCTTCCCGTACGATGACGCTTACGATGCAGAACCTCCTGACGATTCCCTCCTTTCCCTTTGCCTCTGCCATTATCGCCATGGTCACCGTGCCGATAACCCAAACCCCTGGAAATTCATACCAATGGCGACGGCCAGTGCCAATATTGCAAACTGTCGAGGACGCGCGCGCGCAGACTTGCATATTTCACTTGCAAACAGCCGACTCGGCTAATTGGTATCTGTTGACGATGGGCGCTCGATGTTCCCCGCTCCCCTCAGCTTATACCCTCTCGTATCGTTCTGATAGCGATGCTACCTCCAACGTCACTCCCATTAATAGCGGCTGCAGCTGTCATCGCTGTTACCGTCGTCCATCATGCTGTCTTCGTTGCCCTTCGGCCAAAACTCCATTTGAAACTTCATCAAGACCGAGCGAAGTCGATAAGAAAAACATTCTCTCACGATTCCGGAAATGATGGTCTACGAAATTTCCAAAGTCCCTCTCGAATCGATACGAAAACCCTTACTCGCGTCAGTGTGTACACAAATATTAAACATCCGTAACGAATATACATATTGATGCGAATAGTCACTCAGTCGTAGATCCGTGATAGAATTTTAAGCAGTAGATGGAAACTGTAACGTGTATAAAATAAATAGACTTGGGCATGTTTCTATTTGGACTTTCCATTTGCATTCGTCGTCTACCTATCTTCACTTTTACGAACTGAAAAGTACATATTGTTAGCACTTGTTTCGTCGAGTTTAATATTCGCTTCGTAAAAGAAAAAAAAAACAAAAAAAAACATTGATTATATATCGTATATTGATTGAATATTACCAAGGAATTTTTAAAAAAGAGCAAACGATATACGAAAAGCAAATAACTTGAAACTCCTTTTATATCTTCTTCTCTTCGTATCGGTATGTATAGCGATTAATACCTGTGGATATGCCTACGAAGTTTGAATGCTTCTGATCGATTTAAAGAGCCCCCTTATCCTCTGACAGATACAAATGAATTGGATGCGCCATCCTGTGCGTTGTATAGATGTAATCCTTTAAAGGGATATTCGGTCTGTGTTTCGCTTTGGTTAAGCTATATAAATAGACGTGGGATGTTCGCAATCAGTGCTGGTCGACTATGTTGGATGGGGTGGATTCGGCCATTTAGAAATGAGTCTGTTTCGTGGGCTCACCCTTCGTTGATTCCTCGTTCCCTCTTATATTGTAATATAGTGTAACGCAAAGAGACGACGGCTGATTCGCAATATATAACTATGTACATCTGCAATCCTACCTACCTGCGTCTGCTGAAGAAGATATAACGCGTCGTATTGCCTATATACGTAGATGCTCATAATACACGAGTGCGTCCTGAAGGCCGAGTTCCTTATGACCAGTACTGGGATTTGGGGCTGGGGTCCGCAGTGTCGCTCAACGGGTCAAGACCCAAATTTCAGGAGCGCTTCTGACTTGCAAAATCCAAATAAAATTTTATTTCTTTGAATAACAGAAAGTCGCTAGAACCGAACAGTCTGATTTGCGAGTGAAATCCGACCAGCCGACCTGTGTGTCCTTCTAAACGCAAAGCACTAATTACTCCCGTCCGTGGAATCAAAGCTTTTAAATTAAATACCATGGAGCGAGCGACATTATGCTCAACAATTATTCAGGCACGGCAAGAGAGGGCGGACTCGTGAATTAACAAGATCTATCAGTGCTCATTCCAACCCTCCGACACTCCCCCCCGGCGTGTCTCATCCTCCCTACCTCGATCTCGGTAACGACTCTCCTACTGGCGCTTCCACTGCCGTTGCTGTTTGTTTGTACGCTTACTTTGCATGAGCTCTCAGTCTTTTGCCATTGTTTAAATACAATTTTGTCGTTTACTAATTAATGCGCTGTACATCAAAGAAGATGTTTATTGGTTCATGTGATACTAAAGAGACGGTAACGAAGAGGTAACTCGCTAAGGGAGCGGTTCAAGGAGTGATGGAGGGTGACTCCGGAGGTAGGCGGATGCCAGCAAAATATCTATACAGTGCTAGGATGGCACCCGTCTCCCTTCGTCTCCCTTCGTCTCCCTTCGTCTCCCTTAGCCAAGTGACTCGCTCTTCCTCTCGTCTCTGTCTTTCTTTCGCTCTCGCTCGCTCACTGTCCTCCCTCCTGTCCCGTCGTTGGCACAGCGGCAGCCACCCACAGACTCATCAGCTAACTTTGTTCCGAGTTGCAGGACTCTCGGCTACCCAGTATCACGCCGCCAAATCAGTCACAGTTAGCTACGTAGTTTCGCCATCAAACGGAAAACGGGATACAAACATCGTCACAGACACGAAGCGACGCGCAAAGCATGGATGATGAGACGCGGAGTACAGAGGGTAGATCGTGTTCCAATGAATACCGTCCAAGTCGCCAAGTTGAGTCTTCGGATCCTCTCTGTTGGCAAGGTGAATGTAACAACGAAGCCCGGGCTTCGTTTAATTCTCTTGGAATTATATTTACGTCTCTTGCTCGTGCGTTCAGGAGCTATATGAATGATTCCGGAAGTGAGCTGGCAATCGGAAGGAACACGGGAAATAAAGGGAGCCGAGAACGAAAGGAGGGAAGATAAAGAGAATGAATCGAAAAAAGAAGTTTATGCCAAGGATCGCTGTGCCGGCTCCCTCGAGAAGCATTCTCGATCAATGAAGCCAACCGCGCACCTTTTATCGTGACTAATGGCAAGGCTCTTTGGTAGCCACAAGTAACACCTTGTTCGACGCAACGCGAAAGCGGATTACAAAATGCAATCTTTCCTAATGGGCAGCGAGCACCGGGTGAGGGTAGTTCGCGAGGGTGGGCATAATGAATGCAAGATCATTGTAGCACGTAAAGATACAAAGGAGGCTTAGAAAACATGGAACAAAAGCGGCCCGTGATTGATCAGGGCTCTAGATGCAGCCTGTTGATACTGGCGCCGATGCCGCATCGTATAGTTCAGCGAGAATGGGTAGGAGAACAAGAACGTCGACGGTCCTGGAGGCAGAGGGAATGGCCGGGAGACAGAAACGCGGCTCGTGGGCTTGCGGAGCCATGTGATAATGTTGTGCTTTCTCAACCGAACGAAACGGAACCGAATGAAACAGGACTAGGACGGGATGAAAATGGAACAGGGATGGAACCGAATACAACGGAATGGGACGATACGGGAGCGAGGGTCTCTACGCATTATGCGTATAGAGGAGAACGCCGAGACTGCCCTTCCTGTGTCAATAGGCTCGATTTCCCTTTCAAGTTGTCAACTCTTTTTGTGTGCCTGGCAAATTGTCGAGGGTGGGGTGGGGGGGTTAAATTAACATTATTGTTGTGACAAAGATAGGGGAGCCAGGCCAACGGGACTACCAGGGACTACCAGGGTGGCCCATCGCTCGGTAAACAATCCCACTTGATGATCGGTCCGTTTGATGTCGCCTGATTACCCTCCAGAAGCAATCGCTGATTCTCTGCGGAAATATGGGATTTTTCGAGGCGGAACGTGGCTCCGGGACTTGGTAACTCGAGCATCTCTGTACGTATAAGCCTGACGGAAAGTACTCGGGTTAATGCCGATAGCAGCGAATGCGGAATTGTTCAAAGGTGTGCCTCGATGCTCCAGGATGCGAGCGGATTCACGTCGATTGCGCAAGCGCCGCGCAATAATTGCCGTTCGCGGGAAAGCAGCACTCAGAGGACAGTAGCAGAGCGCAGCCAAAGCTGCAGCGGCGCATCGCGTCGTCTCTCGACGCTCAAGTCAACGGCCGGCCGTCTCTCGCATCGTAGCGAGACGTTTCACTTATAGCCAGGTGATCGGTATCGGCGTTGCGACAGAAGAAAAGTAACTAAGATCGAGACCGGCGCTTGTTTAAAAAGCTCTCATGCGACCTGCTCGAGAACCTGTTCTTATGTCAGTCCGTTGATCAATCTTGTTAATTAACACTCGGCCTCGGTCATCGAATGACGAAGGAATTTTCATCGCCTCGCATCCCCTATCGTTCGTTCGAACTCGTCTGCAATGACTTTGACAAACAAACGTTGCGTTGTCTTTGCAAAAAGTTCCTACAAATTAATCTGCGAAAATATCAATTTAAAAAATCCATACGATAACTGGGATAGCAGGCAGTCAGCTGTACTCGGCTGTACCCAGCTGTACCTACCTACTTGATATCGGTGAACTCCAATCGGATTGGGTCGGAGCGTAAGAACCATCCTGGTCTTGGGAGCCTCTTGAGCGTCGGCTGCTCCCGAATCGAAAAGATGCACCCTTCGCGGTGGAGGTAATGCGAATAAAAAATAAACGATCGATCGATAGATAAGGGACAATGCTCTTTTCACCGCGGAAACAGAGGAGCTCCCCGGCTCAGGGACTCGACAAAGAGACTCCTTCTATGCAAATTAAATGCTGTTTCCATAACCATTCGTCCGTTCCATTGAGTGAGGTTTGGTTCGCCAGTTCGCTCGTTCGCCCGGCTCTTTGTCATCAAGGTAAAGGGAACTTTCACAAGGGGCCGTACTCTTTCCCTTCTTTTCTCTCTATCATTCAGTCTCTCCTTTTCTCTCTCGCACTTTCTTCATCATCCTCCCATACCTCACCCCCCAGCCACTCTCTCACCCTCTCCCGCCCATTTTCAATAACCGAAAACTCCGCGAGCACTCCTCTGTATGCTATTAATCAAAAGAACTTTTACGGAAAAAAACAACAAACAATCTCCTCCTTCTACAGTCGATACACGTTGATCGCTAAAAATGGCGACGGTCTCGTTTCCATTTCACGTCTATAATAAGGTATAACACTATATAGCTACTGTATAAGGTAACCGTAGACATTCCCATTTCTGTGCGCGAAGCATAGGCAATGACGTACGGGCACCGTCGTTGTTTCGAAAAGCAACTAAGTCACGCGACAGAAAGAGCGTAGTCACTATACGATATTGAGTGAGACTTTCCCAAAGTATTTTCCAAATGAAAAAGCATTAAAGCAGAAAGTCAGAAGAAAACTCATTAGAAACTTACTGTCTTGAAGTTCTCTCAACGGGAAGGGATATACTGAGGAAATTTTCGTTGTCATATCGTGTCGGAGAAGCAACTCTCGTACGGTCAACGTAGACGTATGACAGTGCACAATGAAGTGGAGGTAGGCGTAGGCTATTTCTCGCACGAGTGAATGCTACAGGAGGGAATGCCAATAGCAATGAAATTGTGCACTCGCAAAGAATACCGCGAGCGTCCGTAATGATTCAGCACGTTTATGTTAAGAGCCTAGAATGCGCTGCCTCCGAACAGAAGCGAGTGCCTCGTGCCATACAGCTCCTAGCTACGTGGCTACGGTCACAATCCATGAGAACCCATACGAGCGCATTCCGGTTCGTATCATACGGGTAAGTAGCTCGAGCGCGTGGAACGGTGAAACAGTGGAAGAGTGAAAGAGTCGAAAGAATTGGAAGTGGCGGCCGGTAGTTCGTTCTAACCTGGTTCCCTGATGAGGATTGGTAAAAGGGCCACCGTTATGCCTCTGGACACTATTAGGCAGGCGGCGCGTTATGCTCGTCAAACTTGAGTCGCACCTCCCGCGGCATCTTCGACCTCTTTCTTAATATTATGACGACTCGCTAAATTGATTATTGGTACAAATATCATCGTGCGATCGTCCTCGTTTTTCATATAACACGGTATACCGTTGCTTTATACAGTAACGTGCAATTGAAGTGGAACACTTGAATTTTTGTGTATTTCTGCGAAACTATGGCCGATTTCAAAAAACCAAAGACACCTTTTTTAGGAAATTTCCTTCCCGTTACGGTTAAGGTTTTATCCCGATCGGATACGAGAAACGCCAAAATTTTGCGAGTTTCCCTCGAGGTACTCGGGTGACTACTACCCTACTATGCGCGCCAAGCGATTGTCACCCGAGTACCTCGAGCGAAACTCGCAAAATTTAGGCAAATAGACAAAAGTTCAGGTGTTTCACTTCAATCGCACATTACCGTATAACAGTTATATCGATATTATTGCGATCTTTGATCTACGTAATCCACTCGCACGTTTCTCTGGCTTATCTGGTTTAAGTATGAAAGTTTAACGATCATATAGAATATTGTTGATCAGAGATATTCTTATATGCTAATTTACGTAAAATAGTTGACACCTGCCGTATACGATTCCTAGTTGGAGTCTTATTGAGGGTGAATAAATATCCCAGACTCGTCAAGGTTCACTGCCCGAATTTCTACGATAGTCACGACCGAACGCACCACTGTTATAACATTATAAGTTATAAGCAATCTCTGCGTCCGACGTAAGTAAAAATGCTTGTCAAAGGCTCGAGTCGCGGCAAGCTCGTGTCTTGTTTTTGCTGACGTTCTGAGCTCCCGCGATGGTAAATGGCGTCATGTAAATGCACAGTTAAAACCGACAGCTAACTGAAATACTATTACAAAAAGAGCCATAACAATATCTGCATAAGGCATATATGCAGCGAGGTAGCTAGTTAGCAAGGCGTTTCATTAGGCAGATAAGGCAATCAAGCAGGCCGCCATCTCGCCGGTTGAATTGTGTCTGTGCGCTAAAGGCGGCCATGCAGCAGGTCGCTGTAGAAGGAACGTCGAGTCCCTCTAATAAGCCGTGCGTAAGTTACGTAGCTCTTTGCGGAAGCCGCAGCGCGTCATCTAGACGGATTTGAAGCTGACTGAAGGAGAATCTCGAGAAGGTTGGAATCCACTTAGGTATCGGGGAGCCATAGGTACAGGCCAGGCATGGCCGGAAGCCGTTACGGCAATCGGCTGGAGTACGAAACGAGTGCGATTCCCGCTAACGGTGCGATTCGCATGTACGTCGTCGGATCGCGTCGCTGGTTAAAGGCGACGCTGATGGCGACTTTGCCAACTTCAATTTGCTAGAAAAGTCCCCGCGTGGTTTCCAGTTTTTTTTTTTTTCTTTTTTTTTTTTTCATATAAAGGAACGCCGAGACTAGGATCGTATAAGGATATCCTCGTTAAGCTCGTCATTCTAACATTGGTTGCCGTGCTATCGGCATGTATCCCGTAGGCAACGCGTGTCTCCGCAAACGTGTGCATGGGCGACTATCGATATCCCGTCCCACGTAAGCAAGTCGTCCTGCCAAACGACTCGGGACTTCACGTCGACAAGCATATTACGTACGCCTAATGCCTGTCCCTTCCTCCGTTCGCGCGAGTAAATAAATCTCTTGATTGACCGCCACCTGCCATCTTACCCTTACCATGCGTATATGCCTGTTGCCTGCCATATTATAAATTACAATACGCATGCACGCACTGTACGCGCACTCGTTCCGACCGCGAGAGTCGCGTCCACCGAGCAACTCGCTCATCCAGGAATAACCTAAACCTAATTAAGCGTGAAGTATACTGCGCGGATTTACGGCCACTCGGTAAGATCGTTAAACGCCTCGAGTTCACTCGACTCTCCTCTTGCGTTAATATAGCAATTTACGTGATTACGTCGATACTTTAATGCCGCAGCCTATCCACTCCCGGGATCCGTTTACTACGTTACAAATTACAATATGCGTGCGGCTACGAATCACTTTTATTTAACAGCTAGCTGCGTATCGGCCGGGCGATGCTAACGTTCGGCACTGCTTAGATAACGGGATGCAAGCTTTATCCGCGCGTTACAGTTGTTCCCGTTCTTCGAGGATTTTACGAGCAACGATATGGTTTCCAACGAATTCCAGAATAAGGAGCTCCTTCGCAGTGACTTCTACGAGTGGGCATCCAAGTTTCGCAATCCGCAATCGCAACTTCGTGACAGCACCGCTCAGCGTAGCACGGTAGCTACCTGCGCTCGGGATCGTCGAGCGCGTCCAGTTATCGGCTGATTTTTCCATGCGGCTCACGCTTTCCGCAGATCGATCGGTAAATCACATTGAGAGACACCCGTGATACTCGCGAGCAATTAACATTATGCCACGGACGATTAAGTACGGAAAAGATACGACTACGCTGAATTGCACGTGCGCGCGTACCAGCGAGAGAAAAAGGATCGTGTAGGTGCGCAAACGAGAGACCAAGGATGGTCCTGTCCAATGAGCTAGTCGGCCGTTCGTCCAGTCCGCCGGTCCGCCGGTCCGCCGGTCCGCCAGTCAGTCTTCTTATCTACAAGGAGCAAATCGGTTCTCTTCCGTCGCATTGTATTCAAGAGAGTCAGTTAGAGCTGCAATGGCCATGCTACAGCGCGAACGCTTCGAGAACCGACCCGTCTCGTTCGACCAACCGCCCGTCCGTCTGTCCGTCCGTTCGCTCGTCCGTTTCTCCGTTCCTCTTGGTAGGACGCTCCGCCGTCCATTAGTTCCCATGGTACCCTCAGTGAGCTCGGCTCCGATGCCCAGGATCTCATTCCGCGTATGCCCGCTCCCCATTCGCGGCTACACAAAGTACATAAAGGCACTCGCTCCTCTAGCCTCCATCGGGTACATATATTTTCTCCTGATCTGGAAAACAATACGCTAAGCGTGGATTTATATGCACCGCGACCAAAGGCAATAACTTACGCGAACTGCTTCTCTAGCGTCCCCGACGTCCTTCTCTAAATAAGGACGCAACGGAAATGGCCGCCCATTTCTTTTTTTCCGTCTACGAAACCGACGCCGCAACTACCCTCTTCGGTATCCTCATAATACTCTTCCTCTCTGCTACCACCGATACTTTCCTCCTTATCCGGGATGCGACCACTTTCCTTGACGAATGGCCGAATATCGTATAGGGGTTGGCTTTAACAATTTGTTTTTACAACTCTTAGTACTCTAGCTGATCTTCCTTATTTGTAACAGTAACAATTCGCATCTAATACATATTGAGGATATACTGAACTTAGACAAATAGAATATCGCAATGATAAGGACTTTATTAAGAGTTTGTGTTTATTTTACGAAAGCCAGACTCGTTTAGTTTATTTCCGGTATCGTCATTGCGATTCGTAGCTGGAAAGCGGAATCGTACCAAATTTGTATTTTAAACATAAATTTCGATTATTGACGTTATTTATGTCCGGGAACATTCAGGCAAATAGTATCCTATAAATCTAGGCGTGTGTGTTCCGGCCCGAAGAATAGAGTCTCCCGACAAGCGTCGATTTGTCAAGAAGGGCTTCGAACTGTTCTCAATGGCAACAGAAGCGGGAAGCTCACCCTTCGAGCTGTTCCGGAACGACAATATCCTGAATGCCTCTCTTATCCCAGGCTCCGTAACTCCATTCAAGGAAACCTACAAAACTTACTTTTACCTGCTCGCCCATTTTACAACCTCTACCGGACCTTCAAAGCTCTCCGGATAACTGTATTAAAGTGTAGCTTCGCTCTCGAGATAGCTATTGTGCAGCCACGTTGAGAATTCTACTCCCCGACGTTGACGTTGACGTCAACGCTAACGCTGCTTCTACCCTCCAGCAAAGGATTTCCGAATACGTCATGCGATTTATGGGAAATTCTGGATACCGTGGACGCTCGAGACGATAGCGTGCAAACGCGCCGACTTTATCTAAATGAACGAGCTAACTTCCCAGCGACTATCTATCGATACTCGGCATGCTCCGTGTGTGCGTGTATAAATATCTGATTGTGAACCCCCTTTAACGCGTCGCATTATCCGTTCCCCGACAGAATGCATATGTTGTATAGGAGCGAGCTGTCAACGTTTATAGCCCGTTAATTGGACGTCTAATTATGTAGTCAACAGGAATTGTTTAATGGAGATGCACAAATCCTTAAGGCGGAATGCCTCATCCATTAGGTGGCGAGGAGCATCCTGACAAAGAGAATTTAACGAGACGTCATTGTTCGGAGTCATTACTCGAAATGTTCTCGACTTCGTTCGCTCACACCGTTTAGCCTATCCACGAGAAGTCACGAAGATGGCACTGCGGATTGACCTCCATCTTTTTTATTATTCAACATAGACAAGTAATAGGTTCTCGGTAGACACTTGTACTTCGTTAAGATAGGAGTCATAAATTAACCGTACAATCCTTTAAAGAGAAATATGAGGAAGAAAAAAAAAAGATATAAATCTGATTACGCGAATGCCGCTGCAATGCTAAAGCCATCTAATTCACCTCACAATCGATCCTTTCTTTACTTTCTAATAGCAAGCAAAGGTCTGATCAGTGAGGTCAATCGAACCATCATCCTTCATACTGACAGTCAAGTCATAATACTAAGGACGAAGCGCCGCGGGATAATTCTGCTCCATCATGGAGTTGGCATCGCCGAACGAAAAGGAGTAAATCCGTAATGAGTCGTTAAACGATACCGACAGCCGGCAACCTTACGGTTGCTAATAAGGGATGACAACTTAATAGCGTAACGTAGTTACCGTAGCAGCAGGGGCGAGGAATTGACAGGAGAGGTAGTATCAGATCGAGGGGGGGTGGTGTGTGCGATATAGATGTGATAGAAGTTGCGCTAATTAATAATTAATAACCCGGATCGAAATTAAATGGCTTTAAGGGTCGAGGGTGAGCGCCGATAGGATGCAATGAATGCGACGCGGCGCGAGCGGCGCGTGCTGTATCGGAAATGGCATTGGGGGCGCTGGTTGGAAGAGGCTACGGGCCTGAGGGTGAGTCGCTCCTGTTTTATTAGGGGATGATGGCCCTGAGCTCTCCGATCGCACGAGGACCAAGGGTGCTGCATTATTTATGGCCGCCATCGATCATCGTCCGGCGAACGGGATCACCCGGCGACCACCCCACTAATCGCCATATGACAACCGTATTTATTTTAAAGCCTTCCACGTCAACATGCGAGACATTAATTTTAATTGTTTGCATTTGCGACCACAGCCTGTGCCATGGCGCTGCCTGCTTTCATCTCCCCTCTCGTGTCTCTCATAGCACCTGTACATATGCATCATTGGATGTTAATGATTATTTCGTCAGGTTGTTATTATAGTATAAAAAAATGATTTCACCGAAAAGATATTCTTATCGAGGAAACCTACGGAATTCTTTCCTTCGCAGAAAAGAACGTCGACCCGTGCAGGCAAATAGATACACGTACCAAGTGCAAAGGAAAGGGGTAGGCGGCGAGACGGAAGGGTGAAGTCATAAAGTGGCAGGATGAAACATATATAGCGGAGGGTGCTGGGTGCCAGTTGTGTTGCAGTTGAATCCCAGGATGGGCGGCAGACAAGGAGAATATGCGGTTGATGGTAGATGTGTCGCGGAACGAGGAGTGAGCTACGAGAAACGAGAAATGAGAAAGGAGACAGGAGGAATGAGGAACGAGAAACGTCGCAGTCACCCTCTGTTATGTTGGCAGGGGTCGCGTCCGTTGATCCCAGCTTAGCGTTGCTTAACCCGTACAAACCATTATCTCCGCACAACGCATCTACATGCACAATGATTATGATTTATGCTGCGTATTCGCATTACACGGCCCGCGACTAACTGTAGGATCGTAAATCAGATTTAACGTAAACATAGCAAATTTTATTGGCGAACTTCAGTAAATTATGGAACCTCGGATTTATCGTGGAACGCATGCGGAATGGACGTGTCTTTTATGTTAGCTAATGTCGGCTCAAAGAGATATTCACTTTTAGGGAATAATTGTTTTTCGATACTTCCTCATAGATTCTGCCTATTTCGATTGGTGAACTTTTAAAATATCAAAATCAGGATTGATCTGATACTCGTGTTTCCAATATTATACCTAATGTCTAGTTGTTATATGTTCGTTAAATATTCATCAAGTTTAAAAGGACGAGAATTCGATAGAAATATAAGCTGGTCCTTGGTGAATTGCAAATTTAAGTTTTAAAGACTTTCCTGCTTCATGCATGTACGTCGAAAATCGAAGCCATATGTTTTTCTTAATTTTATTGTTTTTTTTTTATGTTATTAAAACTTATTTCCACATTTTTATCGTGTTTTATATAAGAATTTATATCTACTATTCACTTATATATGAATATGTGAGATATGCTTCTTTATCCGTTTCACTGATTATACAGTGACTTCCATTAAACGTGGCGATTTGAAACTTTAACACATAGGGGTATACTTCTGGCACAATAACATTCACCACATTACGTGGATTACCTTATACCGGGACATCTATCGTAAGTTGTATATTTAATGATCAACATATATTTAATCGAAATAATTCATTATAATGAAATTAACTTCGTTTCTGTATAATATAAATTTCAGCAATGTTAGATGAAGTAGATCGATGTTCCGTATAAATTATAAAGTTACTTTGTCACGTAACTTTACGCCGAATTTTTCCTCGAATTGGATTATGCATACTGTTCTATATCATTACAGTTACGTTTTTCACATAAAATATTTCATTCCTACAATAGATTGTGTTTGTACGTTCCAAGGTGAAAAAATTCCACGAAGTTACAAGGATTAAAAAATGTTGCAAGATTTTTCTAAGATGCACACGACATAAAACTGCGAGCTAAAAAATTTTTAATATTACAATATTTCGTTTAGCAAAGGAAAATTTATTTTGCACAATAAAGTGTAAGTAGAATGACAAAAAATCCAACATTTGAATGGAACATTCATTCAATTATATTCAATTTTATTATAACTAAATGGCATCCGTACCCAAGAGAGGTATTAAGTGCTTTCTTTAACATTAAAGACACTGCATATGTATAACATGAAAAACATCGATTTTAAAAAATATTATTAAACGACATCTGTAGAAAGATATTTCTCTTTATCAATGTCATTTTTTGATTTTATGTTAAGAAGAATTTCGGGTATTCAGTGAAGAGTGTACTTTTTATCTCAATAAGATTACTTTATTCGTCCACAGTCACACTCCCCCATCAAGCGTAGAATCTCCAGGGACATCTGTAGCTCAATATTTTCCCGACCACTTTGAAGATTGTCTGAAATTGGCTTTTGTTCACTTCAATAGCATTACTATACCTTAGAGCTACTAAATATATAATTTCCATATACCCACTGAATGGCACATATCCATGTATGAAATTGATAATATTTTAATTTATGACAGACACACAATCGAGTTTACGTGGGATATAACAGTTGTAGTCTTTACCCATTGATACGTTTAATCGAAAACTTATCTACGAATTTAAAACAATAATGACATACTTCAGGTATGTCGCATAAACACACTAAGGTATCATTATGTAACCATAGTGAATAATATATGTCCTATATAGCATGCAAAGACATTATATGCATATGCTACTTCCACGTACCATCATTATATAACATTGTCATATAAAAAATATATTCTTAAGTTTTTAATCATATAAGAAGAAAAAAAAAACTTATATCACTAAAATTGAATCATAATAGTCGAGAATTAATTTACGAGCATAGAACGTTTCAGTTGAGTGCATCGATGGCATCGCCTGCAGAAGCGTCAGGGTCGTGTACATCGGAATGAATAGTGGACATAACTTTCTCTAAAGTCTTAAGGTATATCGCAAATAAGCACTGTCCACCTTAGCCACGTACTTCAATCTCTTTGTCGCATTAAGTTTTCTTCGCCGCGACAGGCGTGTCGTTTGAGCAGTCTCAAGCGGCGCCGGTAATGAATACCAACTACGACTAGGAGCAGCCGATGAAGAGCAGCCGTTCAATTACCGCCAAGCGAAATCAATTTCCGCCCAATCCCTTGCACGCTCAATCGAGTTCGTCGTTCCTCGTGCACTGCACGGCAGAGTCACGAGACGAACCTATCGCTATCTCGAATAAGACGCAGTCTTTAGCGTTAGAATAGCGTAGGCAGGTAGATATATCGCGAGACGTGTCCGAGCTGCAGCATCCTGGCACCCGAGCCCAGCATAACTTGTTCAACACGTTTCTGCACGAGAGGTCACCACCGATGCACTGACCGCGAGGTCACCCCGGGGTTGTAGCACTCGTACCAACCTGCCTCTGGCAATTCGGTTGCCGACGATAATATTCGCATCGAATATCGGCGGCCCTCTCGGGTCAACCCGATAATGACGTAAACCAACCAGTAATGATACCTCATTATCAAATTTTACTATTTAAAATTTTTTTTTCCTTCCATCGCTTCTCAAAAAAATATCGAGTCACTAATTAAAAGAATATTTCGGATCCATTCACTGAATCACTCATCTTGATTACTCGTAATTACATGAATTCTCGCGATAGCAAATAATTATGGATGGTACAATTTTTTTTTTATAGCTATACTATCGAATTTGCTTTTCTTTATAATTTCTATCTTGAATATTAGAATCTTCGCTGGGACAGTAAGTTTGACATAAAAATTTTAATGCACGTAGCCAATTAGCGTGATACCATGTGTACGCTTAAATAAATTTTTTGAATTATTCGGAAGCTGTGATTGCTGCTAAAAGTACACAGGCGGGGTCGCGCAAAGGTGTCGTCGAATAATAAAGTTTCCTCGATACGACCGGAGATTCTTTCTAATTTGTCTCGTTCCCCGCCTGCGAATCAGATAATATAAGAGTGGAGTCGAGGGGCTTTCGTTGCTTTTCTAATGACAACGGCGCCGGGGCGACCTGCGACAAAGCAGGGTAATGAGAGCAGAAGTAAATCATCGGCCATTGTGAGGTAATCTCCGCGTATTGTCTGGTACGCGCGTGATGTATTATGTTATTGGGGCGCATGGCCGTCGTCGAGACGCTCGAGCTTTCTACCGTCATCTTCTCTCTATCCATCCTAGTCGAGGAAAAAAAAGATCTTTTAACAAACCTGCTAGTACCGATGGACTGGACCGATCGACGTGATCTTCGTCGACTGCCGCTACTACACTCAATTGTGAATGTTTGGAATGTCACACCTTAATATAAAAAGACATATACAGCATCTGTACTAGAGGTTCCACCTTATTGCTTTGTGATAAATCGTGGCAACTAATTTTTCTCCTCCTACGTTTTCTTGTCGTACTAATAATTTCATAAGATTTATGGCATGACTGCCGTTTTTCTTTTTATATTTGTGGCTGGAAACAAGAATTACAAATCCACTTTGTTAGTTCAGTCGGAATAAATGGGCGATTATTAGAAAGATTAAAGATACGGTATCATGACGTAATTTTGTTTCAGCTTTGATTTGAAAAATTCTTGCAATTTGTCATATTTCAAATTTTACATTTTTATTCCCACTGTTTATAGCATTACTAGCATAATTCGACTATTTAATCATAGTTCGTTCTCGCTTCATTCTTTTTGACGCTGTTCTAGATCTTTTGTGATGTCCTGTTATATGCGCAGATAATAAAAAAATAATTACGTCAACGCATAATAGAACAATACTAACATTTGCTTAGATTTTTATTATTGCATTTACCAGTAATCACTGCGCTGGTGTCTACATATGAGCTAACATTTAGCTTGAATATTTGATAAATGTGCGAAATCAATTTAAAAGACTGTACGAATGGTGGCGATTAAAATTTAAAATATTTCTACTTCCTGTAATAAATTTTCCGTTTCTATTTTCAAAGACAACTTAGTATAAAAATGTATTATATTTTTGTTCATAAATTTGAAACGTTTCAAATACATTGAAGGAATACGATTTTGCTTTAACTCGATGATAACTTTTTTCACCCATATTTTTTGGACATTTTTAGAACTTTTAATATTCATCAAACACATACATAGAAGGTTATTCAGACGAAGCGCAGCAACCGGAGTTAATGCGTCCATTTGATTCTACGTGAAAAACTGAACTTCGGTTGGTGTGTACCACTTGAATAGCCTGATTATTAAATTACCAAGAAAAGGTTCACTTTGTCGATTTCGTATGGTTTCTCTGTTATATGGAAAAACCATAAAATTCTTAGACCTGCAATATTTCAGAAACCGTGAAACTTTCGTTTTAGCCACAGACGTATTGCTAATATACGGTTGTGATGTAAATAGAATAGATAACTCGATAAGAGATCAGAAGGTACCGCTACCGTTGCATTCTATTTCCAGCCAATTGAGATAACTATACTTATTGTGATTGTGAGCCGTCTGAATTACTGGCATTGACCTTGAATAATTGCGCTTACAATCGATAACTTTATCGTATGCCAAATCAAGGAGTGACGTGCAGAGTTATTGGGGTGTAACTGCATAATGAAATAACTTGATTTCATGCGAAAAACAAGCTATTTGCTATAAAGGTATTTTTGGCATGTAATTGGGATTTTCCACAACCATTCGGTTTACCCTCTATAGAAAGCATATTTGTTGCAGACACGTAGTCCCTATGAATTGCGAAAAAAATGATATAGAGGCACGTATGTCGTAGGTAGATACGGTCGCCTCGAGTGTAAATTACAGAGACGCCGACGCAGAGCCAAAGAGGAGCAATCTCGCCACTCATCTCCTCACTCCCGTTGCAATCGTATTACCCAGCTCCTTTATCGCGTCCTTTACATAAGCCCCTGTGTTGTTGATCTGGAAAATCATAAACCAGAACCCGATGAGGCAGGCGGGGCAACCGGGGCAATCGGGGCAGTCACCATGATGCTTATCCCCTTCTATCTCGTGGCACCGCGACGACTTTCCAGCAGAGCAGGACGCGTCGTCCGGGGACCTCGGCCCGATAAATAAGGGCAGTTGCGCAGAATATGCGAGACTAGTGTGCACCATTTTCCAGCCAGCGAGGCAATCGAGTAATCTTCTTTATGGCTTCTGGAAAGTTCCAGTCGGAGGCTGCAATCTCTCGAGACAAGATCTCTTCCTTGACGAGGCACGATCTATTCGATTATCATCCCCGCGACGATAAATCCCGTCCATCCGGCTTGATTATCAGAAATAGAAGAGTTTATCTAGAATCTAGAGGTGGGACCATCGACGACGATTCTTCGACGTAGCCATCATCACTTTTGTCTTATTGTTAAAGGTGGAAGCTGAAAACTCGTTTACCTAGCGAATGCCGGATTATCCAGACTGAAACGAATGTCTCTGGTCCTCGCGTAGCGTAACAGCCGTGGAAACGAAGGGCGACGAAAATAACTAATACCAAAGCTTTGACCCAGTGGGGTCGGCACATTACGGAATTCGCGACTGTCACTGCCAGAAGGCGCGATTGGCAAATGAGTGCGAAGAGGGCACAGGGCGAAAAGGGTGAAAAGGGTGGAAAAGGTAGAAAAGATGTAAAAGATCCCACATGAAGAGAGGCCGCCGAAGAGTGCGGGCGGGCAAACGTCCAGAATGCCCGAGCAGTAGGCATCCGAAGGTATCCAAAGGCATCCAGGCATCGAGGCATCGGGTCGGAGCGGGCAGAGTGAACTGGTGGGCAAGCAGTCAGGCAGTCAGGCAGGCAGGCAGGGCAAGCAGGGCAGACCGTAACGTGGACTAAACTACACAACCTCGGTAGGTATAAGTCGGGCTATTATCGGGCTATGCGCTGAGAGCCCTCCGCTTTCATCCGCTAATGGGCAGCTCTTCGCCCGTCTGCTCCTTTACTGCGTCATTAATACAAGTTGCACATGTCGAGAGTCGGTGCGCTACAATAATTTACATGAATGGAATTGAAAATTTTCTCCTCCGCGGAGTAGAAAAAAAGACACGAGAAAAATCTTCTGGCATTTTATGTCAGTAATTACATGAAAGATGGTATATACCCGCCCCCTGTACCAACACGCGTCCTTTTTCAGTCACTGGACCTCCTCACCCAGACCAATCCGATGCCGACCCTCCTGCCCTCCGCGCTAAGGGACCTTTTTACGATTTAATTTGTACATCAGGTCTGTCCAGCTGACTTAAGGATTCACCCTTCTACAGGGTGTTTCATAACTGACCGCAATCAATTGGAAAACAAATAAGCCAACCCGTTCTTCCCAGGTGCCCTTCATTTTCTCAACTTTCTTGTCCCCTTTTACTCCAAGTCTCGATTCTCCTTTCACTATATTTCTCTCTCCCTATAAGCGCAAAATGAATAACAAACCGAGCTATCTATCTATTGGACCGTCTCTTACAGCTTGGCATCCCAGTATCTAAACCCATGGCCATCGCCACGCTGACCCCTTGCCCTTTATTATACGCAGTGTCGTGAGTTAGCGCAAATAATGTCGTCGTAAACCAATCACTTTGCGTCCCACACCTACGCGCCCCGTCTTTACGGCCGGCCGTGTGTCACAGGACCGAAGACTCGCATGGAAGGACGAACAATCCAACAACGCGCACGTCTTCCTACGGGGACGTCGATTGAGGCGATTAATCGGGACGTTCCTTCTTTCGTATCAATTGAATTTAAAAGCTCAATTCACGTTCTGACCGCTGGTACCCTCGTGAGGCCCGGTGGGATCGAATGTGAATGGACCGCGTGAAAGTTAGGTCAGGTCACGCGGAGCACACCTGGCCTCGCACGAAATGCAACACGCTTACCCATGGAGAAACTACCGTTGCACTTTGAAAAAGAAAACAACTCTTTCAATGTATTCCATTGTTCGTCTTTATGGAAGGAGAAGCTACTTGCCGTGTCTCGATAGAAATCTGCGCTTATGCTGCCCGCTATTTTTCTTTTCGTTTTGTTTTTCAAAAACATTTCTTTCCTCTCGACGCCTCAATTATCTTCGACGCTTTAAAGTACCGAGGCTCCGCGGTGACAATTTAGCAATTACAACCGTACAGTGTTTATATACGTACGCCAGACTTTATTGTTGGAAGCCTCAGACTAGATACGCCTTTGAAGACATCTTTAAACACGGAGGAATAGTCAATAATTGAGAAACACTGTACTACCATCTACGAATGTAAATAACCCTTTCAGCCGGAACGTCCATAACAGAAGATACATACTTAAGCACGTTCCAAGCGGCCTCTGCCTTACTTTATGTTTTTTCTCCTTCTCTCTTTCCCTCTCTCGTTCTCTCTCCCCCCTATTATTCCTTCTCTACTGACTTATTTGTTTACCCCTATAAACTCTTTCGCGTTACCGTTATAGTCCCACGGGAGAAGTTGCCCAGCAGCCGATAGAAAGATCGATGGATCAATATCTATCCCGTTGTCGTTATAGTATAGCGGTGGGACTTGAGAGACATTTATAACGAAAGTCGAAAAGGCGCTCGAACGCTACTTCTCGTCCACCCCGTACACGGTATCCTTATACTGCATCCCATATACGCGTAGGTCGTTGTCGACTTCTTAGCTGCTATCACCCCCGGCTACTCGGTAGCTATAGTCGCCATACGTCAACGTCCATTACACTTCCACCCCGCTGCTGGCTTTAATGTTTTCGACTCGGGCACTCTTTATCCCACCTTGCAGCTAATTAGCGAGCCAGATACCGGACACGCGCTCCCGTACGCCATCCTCTGCCATCCCACGCCGTTCCTCCACTCTACACTCCGCACTCTACGTGCTACACTCTGGACTTTGCACTCTACACTCCACACCCCCCCTTCGCGATCCTTTTTTTCACCGCCCATCATTCCAGGCAGCACAACGGTCAGAACCTCGTCAACTCGGAGCCTGTGGTTCCACTATTATTCGAAACTCATTTGAACTCATTGCCCAGCCCGCTATGCAGAATAACTACGCGATAAGTAATACGAGTTCTGCACAGCCCACGCGTCGATGACGTCGGTCCAAAGCTCAAAGGATACCAGCCTCGAAATATATTCGCCAATTGGAAAATTTTTAACTCTTTACTTACGTTTTACGGGAAATTACGGAGATTGTATCGTCGAGTGGACCCTGCTAATTTTATCGGGATATGCCGCTTCGTTTTCCTGGGCTTTTAGGCCCGATAACGCGTATCTCTCTACGTTCTGCAACTTATGCTTGCGGATATTCATGGAAAGGATTGTTGACGTTATCGCGAGATAAACCCATGGTTACGATGTATTCTTCGCCGTGTACTCGCATGGACCAATCGAGAATTCTTCTTACGCTGTCTCTACAATCTAGAGACTCGATTTCGACATGGGCTTTAAACCGCTGCTAAATTTTCGTATCGTATGTGTATGAATGAATTTTATTCAAACGCTGTAGCAGCGGTGAGCAAGTTCAAAAAAAGTTGATAATAATAAAAAATTGTACTTGTTCGAGTGTAGTTGCACAAATATACGGCGAGTTTCTATTCGCAATTCGTGCAATTAAGATTGAGAGAATAATCGTCGAGTAAGATTATTCAATTAATCATTCTAACTTTCCAGTAGATTCTTATACATTAAACCAATACTGTATCGTGTTATAATAGACTGTAGTTAGACTTTATTTTAATTTATTCAATAAATTCAGTCGTTCAGTCGTCTCTTGCATATACCAGCAGTAACTATATTATCAATACGATAATAAAATCCACTAAATAATAGTATAAAAATTAAAATATTCATCGTCAGAAAAAAATAATAGATAGTCTAAGGACCGTAATACGCGGAAGGACGATATAACGTTGAATCTCGCAACGTGTCTGAACGGTGAACCGATGTGTACGAAAATGACCTTTTGAGTTGTCGAAAGTAATTTCTTTGGAAGAATTTTGAAGGGAGGCCTTGGGTATAAGTTTAGAAAAAGAGCGAATTCGAAGGTTTCATTAGGAAATGGATGAAACAGAGGATGTACCTACGCAGATTGGAAAGGAGGCGGTTCGGCTCGGAGCGGGAATGGGCAGAGCTTTGAAGCTCGCGATGACTCGGACTGATAATCCATTAGGATCCGTCTACTTAGAGTATAACATCTATTTGAATGCAAATCAATAGGGAATGGGAAAGGACGGTAGCCAGTAATTGGTCCGTCTTTATTGGAGCTCTCAGTGTCTCAAAGAGCATCTCGTTCGGTCATCTCCTTCGGCTCTGCCCCCTGCCGAACCATTGCCCCTGCTTCTGCCTTCTCTATGCCTCTTCCCTGCCTCCACCCTCACCTCTCGTGCCGGCTCCTTGCCTGCTGGTCTCCTCGTTTACTCGGTTCCTCTTTGCCATATCCGCCGTGCCTCTCCTTGCTCCTTTTGCCCGCTCTTTCTTTCCTTCATCCCTTTTTCTCTCCTATCTCTAAGACAGCTCTTGCCGCTTCTCCGGTCTCTGGCAAATCCACACGGTGGCCCTAACTTTTAACCCGTCATTAGCAAAGAGTTCACCCATAGCATTGTGCCGCAGCAACGAACTCGAAGCGCGAAACTCTTTTTTGTTTTCCCATAGTTCTCGATACGCTCTGTCCTCCTTTCTTCGAATCTTTTTCCACTGCCGCGTGAGATCGCAATGAATTTCATTCGAGGATGGAAAACTCGTTGACATTTATCGTTCGAACTGTCGTGGACGATATTGGCCAGTGATTATATTGCGAGCTCGTTAGTGCCAACTCGCGGGTTAATCGTCCTTCCTGTCTTTCACGAGTCGAAGCGAAAGGGATTCGTTCGCAAGCCGATTGCAGATATCTTGCGCGAGAATTTCTTTTTTCTTTTCTGTACGGCACGAGTACGTACATACGCGTTCGCGCAATGGAGGGTTCAAATGCTCGCGTTCGGTAATGGCTCGTAAAAGGAGACAGGGAAGATTTATAGGTTGCCAGGAGGAGATGTATGAGAGTCAACAATGCTTTGATACAATAGAGTGGTGTGTACACACGGCATCCAACAAACGACACAGTCAAGTGGCGCGGTTTCCATTGGAGTTTCTTTTTGTGAAGCCGCATGATTAACGATTGAACGCACTTGACTTCCGATCCGAGTCGCTTCAACATTCACCGCACAGAAAGAACACTCACTCACGTCTTGGTCCGGTTGCAATTTATTTTTTTCTTTTTTCTCCTCTCCTCTCTTCCCTCTTTTTTCTTTTTTTTTTTTTTTTTTTTTTTTTTTTTTTTTTTTTTTTTTTTTTTTTTTTTTTTTTTTTCTTCAAAAGTTTCTCGCCTTCGCTCCATTGATTTATAGTGCTCCATCGATCCGTTCCGTCGAACTCCAAAACCACAATTCATAGCCGAATTCGTGACAAGCCACTAAAAGAAATTCCCCGGTAGGATCCATTTCGGAACAGCGAATATCAATTTTCATTTGGTGTACGAACAATGAAAAATGGATATTTATCGCATGGCATTGTTGCGAAAATTTGCATTATACGCTCCTTTCATTGCACTTCGACCACGTAAATTGTTATGAGCAGTTTAAAGATACCAGTTGAAATAAAAAAATCACTACTTGACTTTCAAAGAAAATTCCAACAAGTTTGGTCGGCTAAGTTAGAAGCCAAAGGACTCAATTGCTTTTTATAGAGAGAGAAAAAGAGAGAAAGAAAAAAAAAGAAGAATTATGAGACTATAAATGGCAAAAGACTTTTATCATCCCGCCAGAAGTCGTAGGACTTCCTTCGAAGCGAAGAATGTGTTTGGCCTCATTAACGTGTAGGAAAAACGAGTATCGTCCTGAATATCGTATTGAACGTGATTTATTAATACGTATATTAAGCGGCCAGTACGATCTCTCATAGCGAAAACATTGGTCGCTGCGCTCACGCGGACGTGTGGGATGTTATTCTGTAATTCGCGGGGCTTGCAACCGTAAAAGTAGCTGAACACCTACACGCACTCCTACGAAGACGCATAGACACGAAAGCATCGAGAGTGATGGGTGAGGAGGGGAGAGGGGGGGGGTGGGCGACACGCACGACACACATGACACGCACGCGCACACGTCACATACTCTCGCACCAATCCGCCTTAAGGTTGGCCCTGCCGATGAAACCAAGTCCAAGAGTTCACAAGCGGATTTTACTGGCACTGTTTGTTTCTCTTTGCCTCGCTCAAGTCGTTCCCGTTGAAACATCGTATCCGGAAACCGGCATGTCAGTAACTTGAAAGCGGCTGAAGTCAATGGGGTCGTTCCATGATTTTGAGAAAAGTCATTTCTGAATTGTATATAGCGTGTCGATGAAACTATTATTTTTGCCTAATGATCGACTAATTCTCCCAGTCCAAATAAACAGATCAGTACGGTTGCGAAATGTAATAGAAGATTCGAGTCAGGTTGTATTGTAGTTCGTGCAGGTTGCGCGAGTCTATCTATAGGCATATTGAAAATGATATAACAGTGCACAGAATGCATTTCTTTACTATGATCTAAATATAATACGAAATACTGACGATAAAATATGGAATTATACATGATGGCTGTAATTTATTATTTGACTCGCATTACAAATAACAGTACGCCTATATAGACGGTGATGCATTTAAATACGTTTTTTTTTTTTTTTTAATATTCTCACGAGCGTAGATCGTTAGGTCATTGCAGGCACCATTCTCTTTGATTCATTAAAATACAAACTCGTGAAACTCTTTTCGTTCGAGCTTAGATTCTTGCCGGTAACGGGAAACTAGGTCAAAGTGTGCAAAACTGCAAAGAAAGGTGTTTCGGAAGCGATTGTTTAATTCGTCAAATTTTAAATATAAATTACACGTAAAAAAGAGTCACCTGTGTAAACACAAATAAATCAATGTTACGGGTGAAGCTATAATACTGTATCTGGGTTCAGAATTTCCGTCCAGGACTGTCAGCTATATGCACAAGAAGTATACAACAGCATACATTATCTACATACATCGATTGCCTGGCAATCCTATACCTATTTATAAAAAAACTATAAATCGTCTATTAGTCGCGAATATCATATCTTCGTTATAGGTTACAGCAGTTGGTTTATAAGAAATCCATATTGAAGCCAACCTGGTATATACCAACTTGTCGTGTGAAAACGAACGTTCGAAATGTCGTACGAAGTAGTAGCTATATATATATATATATATATATATGTATGCAGATATAACGCAAACCCTCTTAACACTCTACCTATATTATATATGTATATCCGATTATTTATCGGCGTATTACCGTACGTAATTCGAAATGTCGTACGAAGTAGTAGCTGGTTTATAAGAAATCCATATTGAAGCCAACCTGGTATATACCAACTTGTCGTGTGAAAACGAACGTTCGAAATGTCGTACGAAGTAGTAGCTATATATATATATATATATATATGTATGCAGATATAACGCAAACCCTCTTAACACTCTACCTATATTATATATGTATATCCGATTATTTATCGGCGTATTACCGTACGTAATTGAGAAGTTGAGTCACGTCCTGTCGCAGTCAATGTTGCACGGAACGAACAAATTGAGCCGTGCCATTTGGTATATAAATGAAAACGCGAGTACGTCATGCGCAGACGAAGACGTTGCCATGTTAATCGAGTGTCGAGTCGAGATTTCAAATACGCGGAAGCCGATCCAACTTCGTAAATTGTTGCTAAAGGTAATGTGTCTGCCGGTTTCTACGGAGGCATCGTACGAACTGGCCTACCGATAATCTAATGTCCATTATTATACTTCATGCGGCTTATCGTTCCGTCTACACTTTACTGTCTTACCGGCATATTTATAATGAAAGCCTCGGCAAACGTATAAGTGAAAGTTCACTCGGTCTGCCTTGTTGTTCTTTTTACGATTGTCTCGTCACCAGGAGCGCATACGCAACGTGCGCAACACCGACTACATCTTACGGTTCGAACCGGAGGAGAATGGATGCGAGAACAAGAAACGTCCAGTCCCTCCTCGATCTCGAGCAATCCAGGGCGCTGAAAAGACGCGCGAATTAAATTCTCACGCTGCATACGCGCCCCAGGCAATATCCCTGCAGCTCGCTCGATCTTCGATGCCTCGCACGACTGCACTATTTCCGAGGATTCCTAGCACGATCAAACGTCAAACGTCAAAGGTACTCCCGTTAACCAGCCAATGCATCTCCGCATTGTTGCTTCTCTTATTATTATCAATCGAACGAGATGCACTCGTACTATACCAAGTCTCTTGGGCGGGAACAGAGGCGAATGCCTTGGATTATAATGCACTTTCGAAATGTACATTTTTTTAAATTCTATCATGACTCGCTTAGGTATTTGGAATATAGGGAGTGGAAAGACGTGTAATTGTGTTAATTGTATATCTACCGTCTCTAGACTGGAATGAGTAACGGGTCGTATCATTACAGGCTGTGACTTATGCTCCCCTACGTCGTGTAAGGGATGCAGTTCTGTATCATGAACCACGATATTTATCTCTTAATTGGTGAGCATAATGAGACCGGCTATTAGAGAGCAACTTGAAGAGTAACATCAGCGAGTTCGAATGTAACTCGTTTTAAAAATTCGCTACCTGAAACATTTTATACGGAAACTTGTATCTCCGTAACGTAAACTAATTCCGTTCCCTTCGGTCGGTAAGACTCGGTAGCGTTTCCTCCTCGTGTTCTCGCATTCGATTCAAATTTCACTGCGGACTAGTCTCGCTAATTGTTTGCATCATCCTCAGCTCCTCTTATAATTACGGCAGTAGAAGAATTTACAGTAGGTAAAGGTGCTCCAAGGCTTAGTGGATGTTACTCATGCACGGTTCGACTTTTCATTTAACGAAGACAGCTTGTCAACGTAAGTAATAAGACAACGCGAAACGACGCCCGGAGGTAAATTTTGAAATGATATTATTGCTCTTAATCGTGGCGGATGTAGAGGATAAAGGAATTGAAGAAAAAATCCAAGATTGAAAAGTTGGAGTCGCCGAAGGGTCGAGCGCGGTAGAATCGCGGATGTAAGGAAGCTGTGTGAAAGAAAGAAAAGAAAAGAAAAGGTGAGAGAGCACGGAGTGAGCAAAAGAGAAACACAGAGAGAGAAAGAGAGAGAGAGCAATGAGAGAGAATAAGGGAGAGGAGAGGAGGGATCGACCGTTGGAGGTCGGTCGCATGTTTTACTTCGTCCTCTCTGACAGGGGCTATAGTGTAGTGGAGCTTGGTTGCTGAACGAGTAGTCTGGCGCCAAGTAGATGTCGCCACTACCTATTCAGCCGTGCACCGACACTGCACATGCGCATCGTAAGTCCCTTGGAGTCCAAGCACCGGATACCTCGGATTCCTCCCTGCTAATTAACTCTATGTTATGCTAAATCTCGCTAAATTTAACCGGTTAGCAAGTTCAGCTTCCTCCATTAATTACTAAGCAGCCGAATCAAACGCGAGCGCGGAAAAATCTGCTGACCCGTGAATCACGTAATTCCGCAGACGGTACAGCATTGGCTCTCGATTCCGATTAATCGCGTTGTATAGTACCTGTAGAAAATCGATACGCGCGCATATCGATAGAAGAAAAATTTTAATGGCGTTCAGCGACGATTCAGATCTTGAGATATTTCTGACAGTTTGTGAAAATAATGTCAACTGAGTGATGCTCCCATCGCGATTCAGTGTCAATCGCGAAGACATTGAAGCGAGACGTTACGACGTTTGACAGAACCAGTTCGAGATCTGCGATTAATACATTAATATCCCAATGCTGTGTCTCCTGTACTGGTTGTCCTAATCGTAATAAGTTATCGACAAACACGAAATAAATAAGATGAAATTGACAAAAGGATGTATAGGAAAATACAGTAGCTTCGTCCCGAAGCCTAACCTAACCTAACAGGTACGCGAACGTGATTAATGCATCGTCCCAACGTGTACTAATCTCGATCGTCGTAGCTTACTGGTTGGAAAAAAGTCACCCGGAAAAATAATACCTCGAGCAAAGCTAGTCCACACTTCGTGTATACGTCGCTTCTTAGCAGAAGGTCGGATCCCTGGCAGAACAACAGCGGCGCTCGAAGGAGCATCGCGAGACCTCTGGACCCTCTCGAAAGATTAGCTGGACGGTGGCTAATGCAATGGAAACAAGGAGGTATAAGCCGCGTAGAAAATATAAGGAATAATAATAATAATAAGAATGAAGAAGAGAATGAGAATAAAAGTAAGAAAAAGGGAATTCGGCGCCGCGAGTGTAGCGTGAACGCACTTTCTCGGGAAGGCAGCGGGCGTCGCTGCGGAGATACACGCAAGGATAAGAGCTACAATACACCTGCCCCGAAGCCGCCTTGCCGAGATGCCGCCCCGAAGCGGCCCCGAAGCCACCTCGACGCGATAATATGCGATTCTGATCCCGCAACCGTGGTCGGTATCTCATCGGCGACGCTGGCTCTCTCATGGAAGCCGGCAACGTAATGCCTTGTAGAGCAGGTACTCATAACGCGATGCCGAGCCTCCTGAGGTATAGCCAAGGTAGTGTTTTAATCGCAGACCGAACCTTTGAGACTTCGACAATGATTCTCATATGCAAAACCTATTGCAATATTGGATGCCCGAGCCATGCATCACGATACTCCGAATAAATCTCTGGAGTACAAGCGGCACCGCGTACCGTGAGACATGGGCTCGGCGTCTCGGCGCGATCTCTCGCGCAGTACCTACTGTCTTGAAAAAATGAGAAGCCAACTGCACGGGCAGAGGAAGCGCCATAGCTTCCATAGGTATAAGCGCTATAAGCGCTACGAGCAAGGAAACGGGCTGCGTGCTCGCTCGTAAATCGAGCTGCTCCGCTTCGTCCGCTTCATATCCCGCCGCTTCACGCCACCTCGTCCCGCTTCCCTAACGACGCGCTTATTATTCCCCGACCGCGGGACGAGTGCTTTCCCCCGTTTATACCTTCGTAGTCAGTTCTGCCGGCACCTCGCCGTGGCATCCCGTGGCATCACGTGGCATCTGGGGGCACGTCGACACGGCCCTACTTGGCTATAATGGTAAATTCATAATAAAGAGGGCAAAACGCAGCCGAGCCGAGGACGCGGGGTGGTTAACAATGGAGCATACCTGAGCATGGACCGGTACGTTTGAGGCGGCTTCGGTGCCGTGGTAGGCAGCCAGCCGCGCTTCGCCATCGCATGCTACGCTATGAAATGTAGAGGGACGAAATGAAATGGAACGGGTCCGCAGGAGGGAGGATAAGAAGGTGAGGCGGCCCCGCACAGGGGACAGAACAATGCTCTCAGCAGCGACTCAACTTGGTGCCGCACGATGCTCCCCCATTTGTTCGCAAAACACCGAACACAGACAGGCTCCTATGTCCGCTTAACGTATCGTGTATCTATACTGCTTGTCCACGAGGTCAGCCTCATTCTCAAAGCGTCGAAACCAAAGTCGTGGAGCTGTATACGTCCTTCTCTGTTGCTTTCCTGCGTCGCACGCAGGTTGTCATCCAATAGACAGTAAAGCGTAATTCAATTTTTCTCTGTGAGTCGATGATCGTTATACGTGTATAATGAGTTTTTTTTTTAGGTTGACGAATAAAGGAAGCTGGAACAGATAGTAATAAAGTACATGCGTACTTAGTAATTATGTTCAGTCAACCATTCACCTACAACTTCCGCGTTACCTCGTTTGATCACGTATGATCTAATTCATTCATAAATCACTTCTTTCTCTTACCAACTCCGATGTGTATAAATGTATAGAACTATTCAGAGGCACCAACCCAATCTGATAATCCCAACTTCAGTCTATACGTCGCTCCTGAATAAGCCTGTATATCGAAAACTTTGTTAAATAATTTTCCAAAATCTCGATAGTCTCCATCTTTTCACGTGATCGTCGATTAAAATGGCAATGTGATTGTGACAGATGACGAAAAAGTTTTCCGTCGTCTTACAATTAGAATGGGAACGAACAGCGGAGCGAGGTCAATAAGAATCGAATGTAGTACCCACTGACAAATGAAACGCATTACCAGTGCTTACACATGTCAGGAACATACGCATGAACATACGCAAGGAAGTCTCCCCGAAGGTAGAAAGTTAAAACCACATAATGACGTAATCGTCGACAAAGAATTTCCTCCCCAAGGAAAACTTGGCTTCTCCGTCATTATTGTTAAAATAATCCTATTTTCTAACAGCATCCTGCCGTTTGCAGTATCGAATAAAAAATGATATCGAGACATGCAATTCGCTCCGGATGCAGGTATACATATATTCTTTAATAAAATTCCGAAGGAAAAGATGTATTGATAGGGCATTGCAAATTGATAAATATCACGTATCCCATCGACATATCTCTACACGCATGAATACGTGGTTACCGGACAATACGCCGGAGTGCTCATGGTGATATGACCCCGAAGCATCCAGCCTCCCTGCTGAACTGGGTGCATGTTGGTGTACTGTCGATACTCGCTACGGCATCATACTTGATCGAACATTGCCCACAACGATAATAACAGTGATAACGGTGTTAGTGCTGGCGAAATCGGTGGTAGTAAGGAAGATGCTGATACTGCCACGAAGATCGCCCTTGTCCGTATACATATATCACGTGTAGTAGTTCAGGCAAATGGATGAATGGGTTCGCTTCAAGGATGCTTCGGATGGGGGACTCATCTTGCTACCGATTATTTTTACCATCGGCCGTCCGATTTACGTCATAGCATCGGTACACCTTGTTCTCTATTCGTAAATTTGGCGAGGAAAGAAAAGTAAGTGGAAAAAAAAAGAAATTTGTACGACGTGGATATGTTTGAATAAAATTTCAATGAATTACTTGAAAACTTTTGAATGAATTAGCAATCGAGTGGATGGAATAGGCAATGGATTATACTTAATGCATTTCGAGAAGCACTTGAAGCGTAAGGAATTATAAAGAAATTTGGAAATTGCTCGTCCCATAGAGATCAACGATTGCAGACCATTCGGTGTGCGTGTTCCCTGAGCTTAATAGACGACCCTAAATATAGATGAGCAATGTCGTGAGATGTCAAATAAAGAAGGAGGAAAAGTGCATTAAACAGTTCAAAGTTCCAAATCTGGCATGTATACGACAGGCTGTCTTGTGCTATGAAAATATCTGTGGTATGGCGAATTTTTCATGATTATTATGTGTGTGCTTTCGAAAGTTAGTATGCGTATATTGCAATATTTTTTATATACGGTTCGTAAATAGGCATCGTGTAACAGAGAGTATAGCAGAGCATCAGTCCTACATTTTAAGGACTCTCGTGCTCTGTAAGTACTGTAACGTAATTCTTTTCCTGTTCTTTTAGCGGACGGTTACGGAAATGCGCGGCCACTAAGGCTGCTAGGTTTGAGCTAGAGAGGGTCGGGGTAAGAGTCCGGCAAATAGTGCGAGAGACAAAGAGCAACGGATCGAGAACGTAGCAGAACGAATCGGAGCTGTGAAATCGAAATCCCTTCACCAATTAATAAATTCGGAGCACTCACCGGAGCTGGTGCAGCTAATCCGTGGAGGCCGAGAACTGCATCCCAATTAATAAATTGGGAATCCTCACCGGAGCTGGTGCAGCTAATCCGTGGAGGCCGAGAACTGCATCCAAAGGACACTCTGGTGGACACTGCACTGAGGGACAGCACTACACCTCCGGAACACTCACAGGAATTCATAGAATTGCCTGGATATCGCGAGAACAACGCGAGAACTGTACGAATCGAGAACTTGCTATGCCGTAGCGAAACACGGCAAGAAAAACTATCAACAGATAGCACGGAAGCGCGAGCCAGCCCGTGACACCTCGGTCGGTGCCCCGAGACAGACTGCTTTGACAATAGTCAAACTGCAATAGCCAAATGCCAAATCCGAGAAGTAATCATTCTGTACGAATCGAGAACTTGCTATACCGTAGCGAAACACGGCAAGAAAAACTATCAACAGATAGCACGGGAGCACGAGCCAGCCCGTGGCACCTCGGTCGGTGCCCCGAGACAGACTGCTTTGACAATATTCAAACTGCAATAGCCAAATGCCAAATCCGAGAAGTAATCATTCTGATTGGTCGAGAGCCTTATAACCGATAACTCTTCTATCTCCTTC